>NC_026003.2:117058387-117195188 GCF_000442705.2 Elaeis guineensis | reverse complement strand
ACAATACAAACAGAAGATTCAAAACTAACTTTATATCCTTTATCACAAAATTGACTAATGCTTAGTAAATTATGCTTTAAATCATCTACTAACAAAATATTTTCAATGTACTTGGAGGGAGTGATACCAATGTTACCTATACCGATGATCTTTCCTTTACCGTTGTCTTCAAAGGTGACCATCCCTCCATTCTTAGCATCAAGTGTGATGAATTGAAATTCATCACCAGTCATGTGTCTCGAGCATCCGCTATCAAGATACCATTTTCTGTTTCTTCCTTGGGATGCTAGACACACCTGCAGGCAAAAGTTAAATTTTTTTTTAGGTACCCAAGCTTTCTTGGGTCCTTTTTAGTTAGTCATAATGGTTCCTTTTGGAACCTATATTTTCTTTACATTTGAGTTTACAGATTTGTTAGAGAAGCAAGTGTATGACTTGTGTCCTACTCTACTATATTTGAAGTAAGTAATATTAGAAAACTTATCACTTGAAGAGTTTACATAGATATTTTTCAGATACTTTTGTTTCTTCAAGGGGTTATAGTCAAGTCCACCTTATCATACACGGCCTTTTGATTTTCAAGAATCATATTAAGTTTATTAGAGCTCAAGGTAAATTTTTAACTATTGGTTTTAGCTTGGCAATTTATTCTTTAAATTTTGATTTTCTTGAAGCAGGGATGAATTTTTCAATTGAAATGCCTTCATTTTTTTAGTAAAGATTGATTTTTTGATTTTAGATCTTTGTTCTTTATCCTAATTTCTTTAGTTCATCAATTAAATCATAAAAAGTTCATGAAGTTCTTCAAATATAAAGTCACTAGGAGTTTCGGAGTTTACCTCATTTTCATGTGTCATAAGGCACAAGTTGGCTTGTTCTGTTGAGTCTTCCTCTTCGGAGCTTGAATCATCACTCCCACTCCAAGTGGCCATCATGGCTTCTTCTTGTACTTCTTGGGACCCTTCTTCAGTTGTGGGCATTCGGACTTGAAGTGTCTCGATTTCTTGTATTCATAGCAGATAAGGGGTTGGTCTTATCCTTTTCTTTGCTCTGTTCTCCTTTTGTGAGTGCCTCTTCCTCATTCCTTGTTTTTTTTTTCTCAAAAACTTCTTGAACCTTCTGGTAATGAGTGCCATCTCTTCATCCTGCTCTTCATTATCGGTGTCGTCAGTTTCTTCATCTGGTTGAGCTGTGGATTTGAGGGCGATTGTTCTCTTCTTTTGACTTCTTCCTCTTGATGTTATTTCATGCTCAGCTCATGTGTCATCAATGATCCAAGAAGCTCTTCCAAGGGTAGGATATTTAGATCTTGACTTCTTGGATAGCGGTCACTTTGCTTCCAAGTTCTTGGTAAGGATCTGAGAATCTTTCTTACAAGCTCACTGTTAGAATAGGACTTACCAAGACTCTTTAAACTATTTATAATATCAGTAAAGTGAGTAAATATTTCAGTTATAGACTCATCATGCTCCATTTTAAACAATTCATATTTATGCACGAGCATGTTAATTTTGGACTCCTTTACTTGATTGGTTCCTTCATGGGTTACTTCTAACCTATCCCATATTTCTTTAGCAGACAAGCAAGTTGAAATGCGATTAAATTCGTTAGCATCAAGAGCACAATATAGAACATTCATAGCTTTAGCATTTAGTTGGGCCATTTTCTTATCAACCTCATCCCACTCTTTTTCGGATTTGGCTGATTTCACACCATCAATAATTTTAGTGGGTGTGTAAGGGCCGTTCACTATGATACTCCACATATCATAGTCGAGTGCTTGAATGAAGATTTTCATCCGAGATTTTTAATAGGTATAATTGGACCCATTGAAAAGTGGAGGTCGGTTAGTGGACTGCCCCTCGGCTAGAGAAGTGCCAACTTGAGTTGCCATAGATCTTTAGCTTTTTGATTGGTTAGATCAAAGTAGGGCTAGAGCACCGGGCTCTGATACCACTTGTTGCCTAGCTATGCAACCCAAGAGGGGGGGTGAATTGGGTTTCTAACAATTTTAAACTTAACTTATGTCTTATGAAAAATGTTTGACAATAGCTAAATAAATAGGGAGAGTATAGTTGATTCAAGGTCAATGGTTAAATGCAAGAATGCAAGAGAATAATGAAGTTCTAAAGAAGAGCAATTAGGCACAACACAAACAAAAGAATTTATAGTGGTTCGGTGCCAACCTTGCACCTACATCCACTCTCCAAGCTCCTACTTGAGAATTCCAATCCACTAACTTGTATTCAACCTGAATACACTCGTCAGAAACTCCGACTCTAGCTATCCCAAGCTAGTCCACTTATTTTCTGGGTACAAGCCAATCCAATACACTCCGATTCAAGGTTCGGATCAATCTTCCCTTGTTTTGGAACTTTTCCAAAACAAAAACAATAACTTAAACAGAGTATAACAATCAATAGCTCAGAAAATATAAAAGAAGCTCCTTTAATGAGCGAATGAGACTTTAAATACACTTTACTCAAAGAGAAGAAGGCTCTTTTTGATTTTCTCAAGGTGGTTGGAGACTTGAATGTGCACTTGAGGAGTTGGTGAGCTTGAATTAAAGGCTTTTTGAATGCTTTGAGTGAGCTCTTGCTTAGGGCTGAAAAGTTTGCTTGAAATCCTCTTTTCAAAAATCTCTCTTCTTTTTGAATCCCACCTTTTAGTCCCTTTTATATCTTTTAGGAATGGTGGAGAGCAATCTGGGCTGAAAAAGAGCCATTAGACCACATTAAATGAGCATTAAAAGCACTTAAAACTGGTTAAAAACTAGCCGTTGTGGAACTTTTCTGTCACAGGAGTCGACTCATGGGTCGACTCATGCTCATTGGTCGACTCATGGGTCGACCTCTGTGGAAAAATAATAGAAAACCAATAGAAAATTAAGGTTCTGTAAATTTGGCCTAAAAACAGTAGAGGTCGACTCATGGGTCGACCCCCAGGCTGTGCCAAGACTATGCCAGTCAAAAATTCTGTGTGCCAATCAGCTCATTGTGCCATGAGTCGACTCATGGGTCGACTCAAATTTTCAAACATGGATATCTTTCAAAATACACGTCCAAAAATAATAAAATTTTCACCAATGGATCACAAATCTTTTGTTCTATCACTTGATGCTTTTAAATCAAGGTTTGATAAAATTATGATTTTGCCTCTGATAAGCAATAAGTCTTTTTCAAGCAAAAATCATTAGTACCCCTTCAAATGCTTTGTAATCATCAAAATCAATCCAAGAAGCAATACTTGCATTATTATCAATTTTAAGGATTACTTCTTTAGCCCTCTATCTTTCTATAGACTCTATACTAAAGTACATAAAAAGTACTAGAATTTAAAACTCAATTGAGAGAAGAGAAAATTATAATGATAGTATTGAGCAAATTTGATAAGCCTACTCAAGGCATGTCCTTGTTTCTTTAGGCTCTCTAGGTATATATCTCTAAATTTTTTAAGGTTCCTTAGTTACCAATATTTTGATCAATTCAGATAAGATGTCAAGATAGTCATTCATATGGTAGTTTATTGTAAACTATCTATATAAACTAAAAAAAAATCACAGGATCAAATTCACAAGTAATTCTTTATGCATGGTCATATCGAGTCTTTTAAGCTCCTTAATGTCTTTGATCATTATCAAATAGTGATCATAGACCGACTGTCCATTGTGCATCTCATGCACTGTGCGATTTTGATCACCTCACAATACTTATAGATGAATCAATATATCGTTGGCAGTACACATGTGCTTATACATACGTTGGAGTTCATCTAACATGGACTTCAATATATAGCACCTATCTTTATTGTTATTGTCCATTCACTCATCAAGTATGGCTCATTGGCTTTGGATTGGATAGGCTATTAATATTAGAATAATCTGATAGAGAATATTACTTAATTTTTTAAAATTAAGAATGATTTTTAGATTTGTGAGTCAGTCTATGTAATTAATTTCAGTTAAACGATTGATATCTAGAATTTGAGCTAGAGGGTTGGAAGCTGACATAATAAACAACAGAGAGCAAAGATTCTAGTTAGATATTTGTACTTATTTTATAATTTATTTAAAAAATTTTTAGATGCAAAAAGACTCTCATATTTTATCAGATCTCTCATACTCTCCGGCTAGAGAAACAAAAATCCTAACATGATAACTGAATTTTTAGTGGATGCTGCGGTCCCACCGATGTCGTGCACCTCACCTAACAGTTATTGATAACATGCACACTAATGTATGGACAACTCTTTATCCCGATATTTTTCTAAGCATGTTACAGCGATTTGATCTCTAAGTCATGTGGGCTCATCTAACAGTTATTACCCACACTCCTTAGTTAAGTCAGACCCATCATTCACAAGCAGGTATAAAGCTGTCATTGGATCCCTCACCTAACAGTTGTTAGGCTCAACCCCATCTTTATCTTGGAGTAATTTTTTACTAATAGAGTGGTTCGTGTTCCCGATGCAACTAAACCACTGTGATCAGCCATGAACAATCAACACTGGTAATACGCCTGCACATCTACAATGGTGGAAGACCATTGGCCTTAGTATTCATGGAGAGATTTAAATTTAAGTCTCATCTAATCAGTCATCACATGACTGATCTAATTGGCATGGACTAAACCAAATCACCAACCAACCATATTTGAGACTCAATCTTCCAAATTGATCAGATAAGTAGAGATTAGTGGGGGTCCCCTTGTTACTTTTTTTAGACACCAATAAATTAATCAGTGAACGAAATCAATTAAATAACCACCTTTTAATCACTTACTTTAGACACCAATTGGTTAATTGATCCAAATAGGTTAGCTTAGATGAATCAGATTCGAGCCATAGAGCCGAATTAGATTTTTAGTTTAATCGATTCTATATATGGATGTCAATCGATTCGATCAAGAATAATTGTATGATCTTAAGCTCTATTGACCTAACCTTAATCAACACTTGATTCGATTTGATTAACTGCTAAAACGATTTTGACCCATTATGATCAAATCAGAATCCTAGATGTAATCTAATTACATGACCTAATTTGATCTATCTATGACCAATCTCTCATGCACGAACATTAATTTCAGATCTTAAATCTAAATTTTTAGATCTAAATTCTTTATATAAAAAGTATATTTTGATCTCGAAATAATTTTCAGATCATACATACAAACATATATCATATACATGAATAAAGTTCAGGTCATACAAACTAATTTCAGCCCTAAACATGCTTTCATATATCATATATACTAATCAAAATAGAATTTGAAACTCTTTTCAGATCTAAACAATAAAATATATATCACATATATGATAAAAAATTAGATCTAAAATTTTATTTTAATCAAAAATTTTAATATCATTCTAGGATAATCATACAGCATAACAAGTTATGTCTGAGAAATACTATATCAGAATGACATAAAAAAACTTTTAGATCCGAAATTTTTTTCTACAGATTTCAGATCTAAATTTTAATCTCATACATATAACATGGCTCTGATATCACTATTGAGATTTCATAGTGTTGGTGCAAAAATTCGCTTGCGCCGGAGAAGCTGGAGTCGAGGGAGTCGCGATCGCCGTCGGGACCTGCAAAGGAAGTCTAAATCGGAGGTGGGGTTGCTCCGACAAGACCCTCCGACGCTCAAGTCAGTTCTCTACCTCAACAAGAATGGAGTGCTCGAACGGAGAATTTAGCAGAGTTTTTAGGTAAAAGAATGAGAGCTTATAGAATAACGTATCTGGGGTCTCCCTTTTTATAGACGGAGGGGGCAACAGATTGATAGCGACGCCTGTAACCGTCGGATAGTGGGCCACCCAGAGTTAAGAGGAATTGATTGCGGAAGGTAGTGGAGTGGGGTCGTGGCTATCGCCGTGGCTCGCCACATGGAGTCAGTTACGGGGACTGGAGCGATGTCCGCTATGGTGACTCGTCAGGGGGCGGGAGACTCACACAGAATCCGCCGCAGGGAGTGGAGCAGGATCATGGCCGTTAATACAGCCTGTCAGGGAGTAATGGGGCTACGCAGGGTCCGCCGCAGAGAGTGGAGCAGTGGTGTCCGTTACCGTGGCTTGTCAGGGGATCCAGACCTGTTGGCTGAAGTTCGGCTGGAGTCGGTGGCGAGGCCTGGCACCCGTAGGGGTTGGGATGAGGTCTTCTTGTCGTTGGGGGTAGTAGGCAGAGTTTGGCTCCCGTAGGAGTCCGGGCGAAGACTTCCTGCAATTGAAATAAAAAATGAAGTCCGGCTCCCGTAGGAGTCTGGACAAGGCCTACCAGCGGCAGAAGTCGTGGACGGAGCCCAGCTCCCGTAGGAGTCCGGGCGGAATCGCTCTATAATCGAGGTTGACGATGGAGCCCGACTCCCGTAGGAGTCCGGGTGGAGTTGCTCTGTAGTCGAGGTTGACGACGGAGTCCGGCTCCCGTAGGAGTCCGGGCGGAGTCGCTCTGTAGTCGAAGTTGACGACGGAGCCCGGCTCCCGTAGGAGTCCGGGTGGAGTTGCTCTGTAGTCGAGGTTGACGACGGAGCCTGGCTCCCGTAAGAGTCCGGGAGGAGTCGCTTTGTAGTCGAAGTTGACGACGGAGCCCAGCTCCCGTAGGAGTCCGGGCGGAGTTGCTCTGTAGTCGAAGTTGACGACGGAGCTCGGCTCCCGTAGGAGTCCGGGCGGAGTTGCTCTGTAGTTGAAGTTGACAACGGAGCCTGGCTCCCGTAGGAGTCCGGGCGGAGTCACTCTTACCGAGAACTTCGGTTGAGGGTATTTTACACCCAACACATAGTTTTATATATGCAAAAATTTTTCAAAAATGAGTACGCAGCAAAAATTTTAAAAATTCAGATTAAATCTAATTTAATCTAAGCATGTATGAGATCAAATCTTAACATCATAAAATAGAATCTACATATGTGAGATAGAATTCAGATATAGAAATCAAATAGAAAAAAATAAATAGAGAAGATCTAATCTTCATATCTTGGTACGGATCGATCTACACCATAAACTGATGATTATAGATGTCTTCCAAAGATCTTTTGAAACTGCACAAGTATTCGATCTCTACGGATATCCATATGAGACTTCGATTTGATCATAAGCTTCTTGATCCATCAGGATGCTAGTTCTTTTGCAGAGATCGTATCTTGATGGTTGAAAACTTTTCTTTTCTCTCAAGATACTCTTAGAGAAGAAGAAGAGAATAGGAGGATGATGATCTCTATGCTAGAGATCATGAGAAGAATACCTTCTTCTCTTTTCTTCTTAAAACTTATACACTAAATCTCTATGCTAGAGATGTAAGAATTTTATCCAATATTTGGACAAAGAGGAGAGAAAAAATTATATCCAAACTAGGACAAAAGATGGAAGAAAAGAGGCCCTAACAACCAACCTTTGGTTGTTGGTAAGAAAGAAAGGATAGGAACCAACTTACCTCACGCCGTGACCCATCATGCCGTGCCTCTCTCCCTTGATTTTTTTATGCACGCCTCTCTTCCTTTTTTGCATCAAAACTTGATCACATCAGGTTCTTACATGCCCTTTATGATCCCATGTTTAAATAGGAGAAAAGATAGGGTTTAGGTGAGAGTCCAAAATCCTTTGGACTCTAGAATTGTGCCACCCACATACGTTCCTATTTGCGCCCAGATATCACATGGAGAAAAGAGGATTTCCATTGATTCTTATATGCAAAAGGAGAAGAGGGCGTGGGGTGTATTTGGCATCCAAAAATCTGGTTGAGCATGGGACTCCTTATGGCGCATGGAGAGGAAGAGTTCTAACACTTTATGACTCTTCTTTATGTGGCTGATTTAAATTCAATAAAACTCTAACCAATTCTAATCATATTAGAAATTGATTAGACTCAAATAGATTGAAATTCTAATCTGATTAGGAGCTCAAACTATTTAGATTAAAATATAATCTAATTAAAAATTAGAAGTCATATAATTAGAGGAAGATTTCTAGTCTTTTTTGGATTCTCTCTTGGTGCTTGAGTCAAACTCAATTTAATTCTAATTCAATTAGGATTTAGTGCACCCATGAAGAAAAAAATTTCTAATTCAAATAGGAACCCAAACAATCTTTAATTAGATCCTAATCTGATTAGAAATTAAGTCAAATCTAAATCCTAATCAAACAAGAAATTATTCTCCCATGCAATTTGGTTATCTCATAACTCAATTAAGCTTGATCAAATCCAATCCATATCAAGTCAAATTAAATTTAATTTAATTAAACTTGGTGCAAGCTCAATTGCTTAATCAAATTGAGCCAATTAGCAATCTAGTTACTAAATAATCCTCCTATAACTCACTAACTCTTTAGTGAGTTACTTAATTATAATTTTTACATTAGATTAATCATCAATCAAATTGATAATTAAATTCTATCATGATTTATAATCGTAATTCAACCATCTGATCAGTCAAAAGTCTCTTTGTGTGTGATCCCATAGGTTCTATTTTGTCTGGTAGTGAGATATATTGTGATCTCTATCACAATATCATCAAAACTCTTTTCAATGGGTTGGAACCATTCCAACTCTGTCCATCAAAAATCATCGATCATTGAGATGATGCTCGTGGGTTTCACAATCCATCGTGACACCTAGCAGTATGTAGTGACAATCCAGCAGAATAAAAAGGTGATGAATCTCTAAGTGTAGTTAATATGTGATACAGTCTCTCTATCATGAGTTCCGACCAAATAGTAGGTCATGGATGAATCATCAAATCTCATCATCGATCATATGATAGATTCAATTAGCTCGAGTCTATGTATGATTCTCATGAAAACTCTTTTCCATCAATCATATTGCTATAGCCATAGACTTAAAGACTCAGTTTCTTAAATCTCATAGGACTATTCCTTTCTACTAAGATCGACAGATTTCATCTAGGTACACATCCTACTCTTATAATGGACTAACTGTCGTCAACATCCACTACAAAGATTCATTGAGTCAATGTTTATGTATAGTCAAACTCCAGCAGCTTCACTGCAAGCAGCTATAGCACCACAGGTCAAAAGATCAGTCACACTACTGCAGCATCGAGAAAGTCACTAACGAGTGAGCAGACATCCATATGACTTCTCGTATTGATCACGCTTAGTGCTAGTTATTCTCTAACAACCACCTGCACTCTCGCTCCAGTGTCACTACACCATAGACTCGAGACTCATCTATCCAAAGGAAGCGATCCGTACATTGGTCTATCTGAATCAATCACCATCCCTATGATGATCCTAGGACCAGGAGCAATTTAGGAATTAACCATCAATAATATATGTCTCAAATTCTCAACTCTTTGAGAATATGTGTCATCATCTTGTTAATCGCTTGAATGATTCATGGACACATAAAACATGAATGGTAATATAAATGCCCATTAAGTACAAAATCATGTCCTAGTAATATGATATGCGTCAGTCAAGATTGACTTTTAGGGCATACATCTAACAAAAATAGCTTAATATCAGTCAGAGACTTTTTTTTATTTATTTTTTTCCATACTAGTTGGTCCTCCTAGTTTTCCTACGCCAAAGGAATCAAATAGATATTAGCCACAACATGGGGAGCAAAGTAAAAACTCAACTTGATGATATCCCATATACTCATAGGTGTTATAAAGTACCTAACATGCTTGTCCAAAGGCAGTTGATCGATATTAATATAAGTAGGCGATAGTCGCAATAGAATTGATGTAATCCAAAGATTGTCATAAACTTTAATTTTTATATCATTTTCGGTCATCCACTTAACCTAAAATTGGACTTGAACACCCATGGTGCAAATATTTTTCCAAATGACAGAATAATTTCTAGATTTTTTATATGTCATCCAACAATTATTAAATTTATATTTAGCTTTGACCACTTGCACCCATAAGGAATCATTTCTAATTAATAATTGAGTAACAAGTTTTTCAAGACAATATAACCGAGTATTTAAAAGGGAAGAAAAGCCCAAACCTCCTTCAGCTTTAGTTGTATAAACTTTTTCCCACGTAATTGGATGAAAGGCATGTCAGTTTGCATCATGCCCTCACAAAAAATGTCCTAAACTTTCTTTCCATTTGGCGGAGAACATATATTGAAACTCGCATCGAAGATTAAGTATGTAGGGGAATGGATAACAAAATCGATTGAATTAGAGTATGACGGCCAGCTAGGGAGAGTAGATGCCATTTTCATGATGTAATTTTCGAATAGATCTTCTCCAGCATTGGTTGAAAATCCCTTGCTTCATGAAGAATGATTATTAGAAGACCTTACTTCCTAAATTAATATGATAAATATTGAGATTTATTTCCAAGGCCTAATCTAATTAGGATTCTATTTTTAGTTAGCTATTAAGTTTAATAATTTTAGGATCTATTTAATTATTTTTTTTAAAATTTTAAAATTTATATTTTAATAAATTTTAATTTTTGAGTTAATATATGAGTCAAACTACTATCCATATGGTGCTCTATTTAAACGAATCTTTGGTATCTCTTTTGCTTATTGAATAAAGTGAAAGAAATAAGAAAAAAAAATATTTTTATACATATATATATTTTTTTATGAGACAGAGATTTATACTCTATTTTATTTTATTTTTAATAATTTTTTTAATAATTATTATTTTTATATAATAATATATAAATATTTTTTTATTTAATATTTATTTCGAATACGATCTACTTCACGTATTAAGTCGTTATAGAGTAAGTAGGCAATCCATTTTAAGCAGCAAGTCCATCCTATCATGTCGAACCCACGAAATCCGTTGTACATTATATGATTATAGCGTTGATCAGGTCCGCATGTGTTTACGACAATATCTAAATCCACCACACAAGGCAAATCTATTACGAGGTTGGCAAACACCGTCCCATCTTCTGTTACCTTCCCCACTCGAGGAACCGACTCAATTTTTGTAACCCTTCCCCACTTCCCTGCTGCGTCTCAGAGGACACCTGCCATCCTTTCATCCAGCTTCATGCATCCCTCCCCCGAACTCGCCACGTCTTTTCATCTGCCAAAACTTCTGGCCGCGCCCATCTCTCCTCCAACCCTGTCCCCCTTTCAAACCATAAACACCCCCCACCCCACTCTCTCTCTCTCTCTCTTCCTCCAGTCTCGCTCGTCCTTCCCCTACCAACCACACTGAGTGATCCCCGGAACACCCTCCCCCTTCTCTCTCTCCCCTCAGACTCTCCGTACCTCCTCTCTTCTCCGCCACAAATCTCGCCCATTGCCTCCCTCCCCTCCCTTGTCTTCCCTCTCCCCCAAGTCCAACTTCCACCAGCTTAGCCCAACAAAACTTATCCAAAATTTGGTCTCAGTTTCTTTTGGTCTTCGTTTTTGATTGCAAGGAGGGGAAAAAAGAACCAAAAAGAGGATGAGAAGGGCCCCGCCGGGGATGAGACTGGCCCGAAGCCTGGGGGCCAAGGAGTGGAGCCGCAACTCCCACCGCTGCCTGGTCCTCGTCCTCACCTTCGTCGCCTACGCCTGCTACCACGCCTCCCGCAAGCCCACCAGCATCGTCAAATCCGTCCTCGACCCCGACTCCCACCCTCCCCCCGATTACCCCCAACCCTCTCTCTCCTCCCCACCTCTCCCTTGGCCTCTCGGCCCCCTCTTCCTCCCTCCCAACCCTCTCGGCAGGCCCCACTCCCACGGGTGGGCCCCCTTCAACGGCACCGACGGCACGGCCAAGCTCGGCGAGATCGACGTCGCCTTCCTCGCCTGCTACTCCCTCGGGATGTACGCCGCCGGCCACCTCGGCGACCGCCTCGACCTCCGCCTCTTCCTCGCCGCCGGCATGATCGGGAGCGGCGCCTTCGTCGGCCTGTTCGGCATGGGCTATTTCTGGCACCTCCACGTCTTCGGCTTCTACCTCGCCATGCAGATGCTCGCCGGCCTGTTTCAGGCCACCGGCTGGCCCTCCGTCGTCGCCGTCGTCGGGAACTGGTTCGGCGAGCGGAAGAGAGGACTTATAATGGGCATTTGGAACGCCCACACCTCGATCGGGAACATAGGCGGTTCGCTTCTCGCTGCCAGTGTGCTGCAGTACGGGTGGGGGTGGTCGTTCATTCTTCCGGGGGCTTTGATTGCTCTCGCTGGCCTTCTGGTGTTCCTCTTCTTGGCTGCTTATCCTGAAGATCTCGGGTTTTCCAGTCCTCGCAAGAAGGCCGAAGAGGGGAAGGATGAGGAGGAGGGTCGGGCGGGCGAGGAAGGAAGCGGCGAGAGAGGGAGCGCTGTGGGATTTGTGAAGGCTTGCTTGATTCCTGGGGTGATACCATTCGCACTCTGCCTCTTCTTCGCTAAGCTCGTGGCCTATACGTTCTTATACTGGCTGCCATTTTACCTTAGCCAGACTGGTAATTGTTCCTATTTATCCTCCTGTTTGCTTTTGATAATGCTAGAAAGTTGCGATCTTTTTATCAAGGCTGCAATCTTGATGAAGATTCCTTATGCAATGACCTATTCAGTGAGTGAAATTAAGTAGGCTAAGAGGAAACTGTGGGCAGCTATTTTTTTCAATATAAGGGTGTTGTAATAAATGTCACACATATTCTTGAATTTGATTTTAATTGACTCCGTGATCTGGAGGAAGAGTATGCTTCCAGCTTCTGTTTCCAATACTTATGGTGGTTGGAGGATGAAAAAACTTGCTACAAGTGCTTCAGGTTGCATGGAATTGGATTAGATAGAGGAAGAGCAGTGGCACCATGATGGGATGTTACTGCTGAGATGGGTGCTTGAGGCTTCTAGATTCCACAAGGCGTGTCAAGTTGATCTAGATGTGGCTACTCTGACACTCATACTGAAGGGTTGGTTGACAACGTGTTGACATTAATGTTTATACAAGGATTGGAGTGAAAACCTAATTATCTAGTATTGTTTCTAAGTCTGAAGTCGTTTCTACTGTTCAAATTATCAAGTCCTGATAATAATATGGAAAGGTTTTTAAAACTTCAGAGTTTTACCTGACAATCAACTTATCATGTAATGTAAAGGTCATTTCTTTCAGCTACAATTTTTCCCCCAATTCTGTTATCCAAGTCAGAAAGTTTTAAAAGTCGATATCTGTAGCACACTCTGTATTGATTTCTTAAATTATGTTATCCATAATATAATTTGTTGAAAAACCTGCTCCCATGGATCTGTAGTATATCTCATGTGTTTCGTTCAGTATTATGGTTCTGACCCCAATCCTGGTAGCCTAGCCAGCACTGAGACTTAAAACGTTAATCCTAACATCTAGACCTCTGGTCCCCCAGAAAAAGGAAAAAGAAAATCTAAATATATTACTTCAGAACAAGGCACGTTGACCTGCAATCACATCAAAATTTCAAAATTCGTCCTCCTCCGAGGGCTAACAGGCTGAAAGAACATTGTTAGAAAGCATACTTATTCTATCTCCAAGTCAAGTATTACTGCTGTTTGACATGTTGTATTTACTGGTTTTTAGAAACAATCAAAATAGTGTTGCTCATCTTTTGCAACCAGACTGGTTTTGAAGATGTGAAACCATTCTGTGCAGTGTCAAAACTATTTCTCTGCTGATTGAGTGTATTTTATTTTCTTCACGTTCTGCTGCAAAGGGCAAGGGGGACAGATATGAAGCTGCAAAATTGAATGCCTTTTGTTAATATATTTCATGTTGAGGTGTTATCAATAATATCAATTGTATCCATGTCTAACAATCCTACTTGCAATATTGAAAGTGGACATAGGTTATGAGGAATTCTTGAGTGACGTGGACTTGGTTTATATCAAAATATTGTTTGACTAACTGAAGGAATGACTATGTCAAGTGATTGACTTATTTTTGCTGCTCAACACATTGTTGATCTCTCTCTCTTTTTTTTTTTCCTGATCTTGTATTGCAGCTATAGGGGGAGAGTACATGTCAGTTAAGTCTGCAGGAAATCTTTCAACTCTTTTTGATGTTGGGGGAATCATTGGTGGGATCCTTGCCGGCTTCATATCTGACCAACTCAAAGCTAGGGCCACTACAGCAGCCAGCTTCATGTATCTGGCCATTCCTTCCCTTTATGTATACCACAGATATGGGAGCATTTCAAAGTTTGTGAACATTACACTGATGATGATTACTGGGTTACTTGTTAATGGGCCTTATGCTCTCATAACAACCGCAGTTTCTGCGGACCTTGGAACTCACAGTTCACTCAAGGGAGATTCTCGAGCATTGGCGACTGTTACTGCCATCATAGATGGGACAGGATCAGTTGGTGCAGCTCTAGGCCCACTTCTAACTGGGTTTCTATCAACTACTGGATGGGGTTCTGTTTTCAGGATGCTCATGATCGGGGCTTTCATCGCTGGTGCCCTTTTATCCATTCTGGTTAAAGCAGAAATTGCGCAACTGGTCCAGCATTGGAAAAATATCAGATCTGATCATTCAAGACAGTATGGAACTGAAGGTAACAGAGCCAAACCTAGTTCTCCTAATTACCTTGATATTTTCCCACCACAGCTCATACATTGGCTTTCGAATCTTTTCCTCTGAAGTTTCTTTAATTTGTGATGTCTCTTTAGGTTCCGTTGTCACACCACTTCTAGCAGGGGGCGATCAACAACATTGATATTCTTCCACACTAAGCAATCAGATATAGAGTTGCAAATGTCTAGATATTAGTTCAAACAGAGATAAAACAAGATGTTACAGAAAGCAAACCAAAGAAAAAGGTATGGGAATCGAAGGAGTATGAATGTCTTCAGTTCCAGGGAATATAAATCTATTTATATCACTGCATTGCTGATCTTTTTTTGGCTAGGAAAAAAAAGCCTTTTTTGTTTTATTATTCCCTTAGGGAAAAACCAAGCTTTTGTATGCCACAGTCATGCTGTATCATATAAAAATATATATATGACATGATAAAATTTGTTGTTATTTTGACAGATTTCCTGCTTTACTTTGTTGTATCCTTTTTTTTTTCTAAACAAATTGAAATATTTTGTAATGTATAAGTTGGTGCCTTTCTTTTTCTCTTAATAGCAATTTGCAGCTGCATATCTTGAAAGTTGCATTCTCTATTTTCTCCATGAAAGTAGGACTTAATTGTACTCTAAACTAAAGAAAACGAACAGGAAAAAAGCAACGTGCATTGATGACCCCAACTGTTGACCATATCAAATATTAGTGCTGCATTTGTCGAGTGTTGAGCTACTCATTCAAAGAGCTAGTTACAGGTTTGAATTTGACTTCTATCCTAGAGGGGAGGACATGAGCTCTGGTGCTAAAAACTTCCCTTCTTAAAGATATGTTTGTATCTTGCTGTGGGAAGCTTATCATTGGATATTGTTCTATCTGATCCTTATGTTGCTCCCATCCCCTATAAGGCCAGTCCCCACAACTATTGAAACAGAGGGGTGCAAAATAAGATGATCTCATGTCTGGTTCGAACTAGCTCTGTTCAGATATTCACCAAATGTATTGTAGGTATAATGATAGTATTTTCACTGAGATGTGAAGCATTTTTTCATGAAGACTGTTGTTTCTCTGAGCAAAAAAAAGTTGAAACAGTTTTTGTAAGGCCTTATTTTTTCCTAAAAATATGCATCTGCCAAGCAGCAGAATGCTGGCTTTTTAAACCAATAACAGAATTAATCAGCATCATATCACTATTTATTATAAATTGTTATCATTTTATTCTCTTCATGCTTTTCTGCTTCTTAATGCTTGGATTGGAGTGGTAACCAATTTGGAGTCTAAACTGTGTATTGGCTTCTCATGGTATCCGAGCATTCCAGAGTTCAGTTTATGAATGTGATCAGATAATTACTGATGTCTCTGGAGGTCTCCCTTCCTAAGCTTATCACTTGAATACTGGGCTAATGATTGATCTGGTCGCGATAGTCTTGGGTTGGGTGACTTTGGTGCTTTTTGGATCAAATTCAGCAGTACGATATTGGTTAAAACTCTGGTTGCTTGAACTAGTTGGCACTAGTCTTATGGTGGTTGCTCATTCAAATCAGTGGAACATACTTATCTTTTGGTTGGAGATGGATACTTATACTCTAGGTTAAAATTCTGGTAGCCAGTCACTTCCTTTGCATCGTATGATAAAATAAACTTCTATTTTTCATATAGGGAATGGTGGTCCCAATGCTGTAAATATATAGCCAATACGTAACATACCTGTAGTCTAATGCCTTGAAACTTTTCCCTTGGTCTCAAAACCATGCTACTGTGGTTGCTTACTTTGTGCTGATCAAGAGATGTGGTGCACAATTACAGATGTTGCATATCAAACACCGAAGTCTTTTAAGGTTTAATTGGACTGGTTCCTAAAATCTCTTCTTTTATCTAAAACAAATGGCCAGGGGATATATGCTTGTACGTTCACCGATCTCCATATTTTTAAGGATTCTTTTGTGGTGCATGCATATTTAATAAATGCATGCACGCAGCTTAGGACTTTCCCTCATAATTTAAGCGAGAAATAAGGAAAAAAAATTTTATACTCGGATCGATCATGGAAAAAATTATGATTGGACTATCATCGTTTGCCACGTCTTCAAAATACGCCGCATGTATTACACGTGCTTCGGAGACATGGCAGGTGATGATGATCGAACCATAATTCTTTCCATGATCAATCCGATTATAGAAGTTTTATCTAGAAATAAGGGAGGCATAAAACCATGAGAGAAATAAGTGAGATATAACAACCAGAAGTGGAAATGCATTTGTCATGTATATAAAAAAAAAAAAAAATCTTAATCCAATATAAATCTATCATCATTCTAGTGCATTTATATTATATCAACGAATTGGAGCTTGTAATTTTGGAATATTTTTTTTTAATGGAAGTGTCTGTTCCAAGAAAAAAAGCCTGAAAACTTATTTTTCTTCAAAAATCTAGCTTTTAACTTTGTTTGTATCTAGATTTGTTGCCCCTGGAGTGGGATGGAAGAACCACCACTAGGAACAGAGGATTGGAGAAAGGATGACCCAAAAGTAGGCTTGCAGGTGACATAGGTACGCTAGCTTCAAATTTCCACCACCCTGACTTAGATCCAACGCATATCATAAGTTAAGATTCATGGATTGATGTAAATAAGATACAATTTCCAATCAGAACTCCTTCCTTGTCAGCTTAGATTTGATCCAAATCCACCCAGTGATAGCTCAACTGAAGTCCAAACCTCATACCCAACGCCAACATGGTGGGGGGGATCAATCAAGCTGGACTTGGACATGACTGACCGGCGCCAATTTAAAGGCACGACCTGGTAAAAGTTGCTTGGCACCGAACAACAGATTTCTCTCTCAATCACTATCTATGCAACCATGGGATTCATTAGCCGTTAAATCAGTTGCCAAGGGAAAGTTGCTTGCATTCGCACGGCAATTCTCGTATGATTGGGCGTTGCAACGAATTATTGGTTGGTTGTGAGACAAGCGTTCTTAGAAATGATTACGTGAATTACAACTTTCCAGCTGGTCTGCAGGCCTTACAGTGGGTATCTGATGGTCAGGGTAGGTAAAGGGGCAGCCTTTTAGTGATGAGATTTCATCGAGTTCACTTGGCTCGCGGACTGGTGTTTTGAAATTGCTTCGTTGTTCCAACATCGAATATTGTGCGTGCTTTGTGTTGTTGCTCAAAATCCGATTTAATATGCGGAGGTATGAGTTGCTTTACTTGATGGAATTATAGGAGTTATTAGAGTGGATCTATAACCATAGAAAACGATCAGGGGTTGCCGGAACATATTAGGCAGGAATCCTTCGATATTTAAATTAAATAGAGTTTCGAAAGAAAACAAGAGAGATCAAAGAGAGAAACTTGTAGCATAGTGTAGCAGTTTCCTTCATCATACTTGGGATCGTCTGTGTTTGGTCTTTATAGATGCAATGATACGATTTTGCATGATTGGGGTCGTGAGATTCATGGACTGGCAGTTAAATTCTTTCTATATCCACTAATTGGGGAGATTCTTTTTCAAGTGCATTGTGATTTAAGTGCTCTTTTTATCTGTTAACCGTTCTTTTTAGATAGATTAAGATTACATCAAGCAATACTTAATTACTAATTGTTTGGAGATTTGATTGGCCATTAATTTTATTGGACATATGTCGTCCTTTGATTTAGTGGGTTGAGTTCTCGGATGGAATTTCTGAGATGGCAAATCCAAGCCATATCACTATATAAAGCTTTACTCAAATAGTTTACAACTGGATGATAGGACATATGCCCATGATCCTTATTCTGGTAAAGGAAATGATTCACAGACAATTAAGCAAAGACCACTGTGATCACATGGCCTTTACCCAGGTTGCTTTTTTAGCCTCTGCTGTGTTTTCTAAAGGACCAACAGCGAGGAACAGTGGTTAATTTAAAGTTGGTTTCCATAAAGATAATAATTACTTAGCGAGGTCTTTGATGCAGGCAATGCATCAGAGTGGAAGCATGTATGGTTCTGAACCCTCCTTTGATTAAAGCAAGAAGAGAGTCGATTGACAAGCTAATTATTGAGATTTGAGAGCTACTTGGACGTTTGGTCTATTTTTTCTCTCTTGTTCTTTTTTACTTTGTTGTATATTTTTTTTCCTTTCTCGTAGTCACGGGAGATGCATTAACTTAAAAATTCACTATTTGCATGTGAAATTAAACTTATGATTATGCATCCTTCCACTCTTATTAGAAGAATTGTTAACCTCTAATATGGAATGGCTGAACAGTTTCTTATATATATATATATATATTTGTTGGGCTTGTTTATTTTACTCACGGTGTACTTGACCTCTGGAGCTATTATGGGAAAGTTTCACAGAAAAATTCTTTACATATTCCAGACAAGACAATTATATAAAATCTGCTATATGAACAGTTTCCACTATTTTCCAAGATAGGATCGATCTTTATGAAATAGATTATAATAATATTTTCCTCATCGATTCTTTCCTTGTGTACAAAGATATAGCTTTAAAATCAATTGTAGTTGTTGCAGAATCCATTTAATTATATGGTAATGTTTCTCATCAAGACTAAGCCAAAATCATTCAAACATAATGTCTCTTTCTAATTCTCTTCTTCTGCTCTTTTCAAGTTACACATCCCCCCTTCCCAATTTTCAACTTCACCAACTTTGTTAATTACACTTGATGGTATGAATTATTATTATTATTATTATTTGATAAAAAAAGCATGAATTATTTCATATATAATAACTAAATAGAATCCATCATTATCATCACCGATCTCATCGATTATATTGAAGGCACAACTCAAATACTTTTCAAAACACTCACTATTGCTAGCTGTGTCACGCCCCCGACCCGAGATTGTGAATCGAGGGTCATGACAACCGCCGCATACTTATGAAGAACTCTCTCCATAAGCATGCAAGGCATCTCATCACGATATCAATGCATCGCAGCGGAATAAATTCAAATAATTATTATTCAACTGTAATTCAAGTAATTAAATCAAATGTCTTACATCCAATAAAATTTTTGCTAACAATAAAACAATAGATCTAAGTTCAATAAAGTTGACAATGCTAAATCTCGCCTCTAAAAGCTCTGTCCCAATATTTCTTCCCACGTTCGAAATTAATTATCTGAATCTGAAAAATAGAAAGAAAGGTAATGAGCTAGACAGCCCAGTAAGTAACAAATATCTCAACCAGATATTTCAGATATTATAAAATTTTTAAGAATAAAGCTGCAATTAAACATAAAAATATATTTCATATTGATTTAATGCAAACCCAATAATTTCAAATATTCACATATAATAAATCCGATTCGATTTAAAACACTCGAAACTCAACAGCCTCGACTATGACCAACGTTTAACCCCCATTGGCGGGGTCCACATAATACCAGCGCACAACCCCCACTGGCAGGGTCCACAAGTACCAGCGCACAACCCCCACTGGCAGGGTCCAGAAATACCAGCGCACAACCCCCACTGGCAGGGTCCACAAAGTACCAACGTATAATCCCCATTGGCGGGGCCCACTGAAACATAGTTAGGCTGAGAGCATAAATTCGATCTGTATCAAAACACTTAGTACCACAACATATATCATAATCTTTCACTAAACATGTGCATAAATCGATATACCATAACATTTCAAAAGCACTTTTCTTTCAAAACATAATTTCGTAAATCATGCATAATTTCAGAGAATAATTATTTATTTTCAGAATAAATATGGAATATCTTGGAAAGATGATTCATTACTTACCTTTCACGGAGCACTGAATGAACGGATCGACTAACTTCTAGGAGATTCTTCCGTGCCTATTATCCAAAATTATATTTTTACATTAATTTTAATTCAAAATTAAATCTAAACAAATCCCAACTCAAAACCTCACTTAGAATCGACTCTTTCCTAAACTCGATCAAAATCATTAGATGAGACCTCCTACTATGCTAATCCTAGAGGAATAACTTTAGAGAGAGAAGAATCCATCAATAGAGAGAAATATCCTAGAGAGAGAAAATTCTAGAGAGAGAAAGTAGAGAGAGAAAATCCAATTTCAGAGAGAGAAAGTCAGAGTTCAGACTGAAAAGAAGAGAGAGAAGAGAGAGAAACTCTCTCTCTCATCAATTTCAATTTTTCTCTTTTTTTTTTTTATTTATTTATTTATTTACTTACTTAATTACTTATTTGTTCATATATATATATATATATATAAATATATATATATATATATTTTATTATTATTATTATTATTATTTTCTTTTCTTTTTCTTTTTTTTTTTCTTTTTCTTCTTTTTCTTTTTCTTCTTTTTCTTTCCTTTTTCTTCTTTTTCTTCTTTTCTTTTCTTTTTCTTTTCTTTTCTTTTTCTTTTTTTTTCTTTTCTTTTTCTTTTCTTTTCTTTTTCTTTTTCTTCTTCTTCTCGGTTCTTCCCGCGCCGGAACAGGGGACCGGCGTCCCCTCGGCCTTGACCGGCCATTCGGGCCACGGCCGCTGCGGCGGAGGCCGGCGGCCGACGGGAATCACTCCCCCGGTCACGGAGGAGGGTGGCCGGCGATCAATTCCGATCGCCGGCGCCGGAAACTTCAAGGAAAAGAGACCCAAAAACAGAGGTCCCTTTCCCGACCGGAAATCGGCGATTTTTGTCGCCGGCAGCCGCGCACAAATGCACGGGGAGGAAGGAGAAGAAAGAGGGGAGGAAGAGGAAAACTTACCTCAGCCTCCGGAGACCTCGTCGGCGGCAATCACGGCGAGAAATCAAAGGGTGTCCGCGGCCTTCGATCGAGAAGAACGGAGAGAAAGAGAGAGGGAGGAGGCCAATGATCGGTCTCAAGAGGGAGGGGGTCTTCTTATAGAGCACCCTAGGACTCCGAGGGGTCCTAGGAGTCCTAATTTGCTCGGGATTCGCCGGAGAAGAAGACTCCTACCGGGAGTCTTCTTCCCGGTTGCTCTGTTTTTTTTTTTTTTTGGGCTATAACAAGCTGGCTACAAAACACCTCGGATGGCGCTAAGATAAAACAAGATCAATTTGTGAAATGCAATTCTTTGTGAAACCCTTGCATCATGAGGTGTTGGCCTTTCCACTTCGTGGGATCAACCTTTGAACCGTGCAATAGCCATTTTAAGAACAGTGCAAGCGAATGAAAAAATAGCCATTTTAAGATCAATGCAAGTGAATGAAAGAAAATTTTGGAATGCTTAGAGATCTATGTGAGATGCAATCCAGTGGTGGACATCATGAAATTAAATCAATCATTCTTTCACACAAAATTACAGCCCCGTGATATTTGGACATACTCTTGAAATATCAGTCTTGCAACAGTCCCGTGCCCAAAATTCCGTTTGTCATCTCTATTGAAACTCAATTAGATGGCATCACTTCACTTCCCAAAAAACAAAACAAAACAAAGCAAAGGTGGCATCGCTTTCCTCTGATTTACAGCTACGTGCCCTTCTTTTGAGCCATAAGCAATGTGAAAAGCTCAGCCCACCTGCTGGAAATTCTATTAGTAATTGTACCACTTGGACTGCCTTTGGTGCCAACCAATGATCTATTTATCTTCAAGGCAACAACGGGGCTTCAACCAGTGTAGTGTCAATTGGTAGCGACCATCTTTAAGCCCTGCAAGGGCCAAGGCATTCATAAAAAATGTAGCCTCTTGTTACATCATATGAACAATCCTTTAGGGGCTTGAATGATGTTGGTGGGTGGGAAAAGGGAAGGTGGCAGGTCTGCACCTTGCTTTCCTTCCAATGAAAGGTCCCACCCTCCTATCCTCATCATCGATTGCCATGTTCCTTTCTTCAAGTATACGTCCATATTCTTCCAACGGATATGTTATAAATAATTGGAACACCGCTAAAAAGGTGACAGCTAAAAAAACCTAGAGAAGAAGCCATCACATTTAGATCCCGGCCAGAATCTTCTCGACCGTTAGGCCAGCCTTTGTTTTCAGATCCTTTCCCAACAAGTCCTTCAAGCATATGTTTGGCACTAAAGAAATGGGTTTCGCAGAGACGAGTCGCCTCCTTGTCGAAAAAGAATGGCGTAGCGTAGTGTTGAATCTGCCATACTTTCTCACGTATGCAACATGATCACAATTTACTGGACATACTTGAAATTGACTGAAGTATTCTTCATTTTGGCATGGTTGAACCCTTAATTGATCTTGATATGGATTACAGAGTGCCAGGTTTTATTTTTTTTTTAAGTTTAAAATTTCAGTCCATACAATTTTTTTTTTGATAAATAGTCCATACATATTGACGATCAAGTCCAATATATGTAAAGTTAGCAATGATATTATAAGTATTGCAATAGTTAGTATTACTATCTTGGTCACATGTTACTAATCTTACTCCTCTCATTTTATGAGCTATTACAACACAATCTAAATAAAATCCCAGCTTTTGACCGGAATTGTTGGTGCTACTACATTTAGACACGTTAAAGCATATTTTAACCTAAGGAACGCGGAGAAAAAGAAAAACTGTGTATAGAGCACAGTTTTCATCTCTGCGGTGACATTGTTATACAATTTAAATATCATCAGAATAAGGGTTATATTTTAAATAGAGCCTATTTGAATCATATAGAAAACAGACATAATAGTTATATATATAGGTTATATGTAATGGTTGTTATGTTACACTTAGGGATACTTCCAAGCCATCTCTTGTCATTAGTCATATCATGATGTCCTAAACTTTACGTATGAAGCTATATACCTAACAGCCAATCCTCATTTCATGAAAAGAAAAGCATTATGATGCGGGAAAGGGCATGAACTTTGAAGGCTATGCGGTAGACCTTTCCCTCTCTTCCTACCGTTGGTGAGATTAATGATCTGTCCAATCCCAAAAAAATCTATATAGAAAGAAAATAAACATAGAAATATTATTTATTTTTTAAAATTTTTCTAAAATTTTTGTTAAAAATAAATAAAATTATATATTATAGAAAAACACAGATTTCTTTAGAAGTTCTAACAATTTTTGAGCTAAGTTTTCCTTTCTTTTTTTTTTTTTTTTTTTCCAACCAAACAGGTTTTAAGAAAGAAGTTGCGGGCGCCACCACAAAACCTTACAGCTATCACTGCCTTTCCCCCGTCCTCGTCACCTTTTGCCTCATTGGCTTTCGCCCCCTCTAGATCTCTACACTTCCTACTATATATTACCAAACTCTCTCAGTCTTCCATTCCAACACAACAAACACTTATCTCTCTTCCCCAAAGAGTAAGCGAAACAAAGAAGCTAAGAGCCATGGCCTTCCATGCACCAACTCTAGCTTTATCCATCTCCCTTGCCCTCCTCCTCTCCACGTCCATTGCCCAATCACCGCCTTCCCCCCCCGCCACCCCCTCTGCACCGCCTCCAACCACCACTTCTCCTCCTCCAGCCGCCAATCCACCACCCGCTGCCACGCCACCACCCGTTGCCTCTCCACCGCCGGCCAACCCCCCACCTGTCGCCACTCCACCGCCGGCCACCCCTCCTCCAGTCGCCACTCCGCCGCCCGCCACCCCTCCACCAGTCGCCACTCCGCCGCCCGCCACCCCTCCTCCAGTCGCCACTCCACCACCCGCCACCCCTCCTCCGGTCGCCACTCCGCCACCTGCCACCCCTCCACCGGCAGTGCCACCACCACCGATGGTACCTCCACCGGCTCCGGTCCCCCCTGCATCCCCACCCGCTGCCACGCCCGCTCCCTCGCCGTCTCTGAAGGCGGCCCCTGCACCGGCTCCATCGAAGAATCCGGCCCCCTTGACTTCCCCTGGTCCGGCATCGCTGACTCCGGCGGCGGAGCCCGCGGCGTCCACTACAGCTGAATCGGGTTCCATTGTGCATGGCGTCAACATGGGAGTGCTGCTAGCATCGGTTGCGGCTGTTGTGATGCTCCTCTAGAGGAACGTAACAGCGTTGGATGGTGGTACCGTTGATTTGGATTTCTTGCTCCGAATCCTACGTAGATTGGGGTTGTTACTATTGGTGTAATAGCTCTGATTTATTTTGTTCTTTATTTTATTTGTCTTTCTTTACTTTTTGTTGTGATTTGAGGGGCACCTTTGAGGGGAGGATCGAGGACTACCGCATATATTTTTGTATCATCTTTTTCACTTAGATGAATAAAAACATGTGATTATTGTTTGCAGAAAGCGTGCCTTCGAAGGTTGGGCAGTTTAGTTTGTTGGTCATTGGAGAAATTATCAGTTAGAACTGCCACGGATGCCTTGAACCATCTAATAAGAAGCCATGATCACGTTATACAAGAAAGTGAATTTTTTGAGAAATTATTAGTTAAAATTATTCTATCAAGTATATCTTAGGCCATTCAATAAAATTTGGCATATCACCAATAGAAAAAATGAACCCTTTTCATTTAAACCAGCAAAAGTTGTTAGCTAATAGTTAAAATGAACCTTTTTCTTTCAAAACTTTCAATCAAACTTGATAGCAGTGCCTTTTTTATCCAATAATAAATATATATCAATTTTTTATTGAATGATCTAAGATACACATGGTAGAATAGTTCTAACTAACAATTTCTCCTTTTTTCCATCCAACACAGCAAAAATAGTTAGCAGAGAATCTTTTTTTCATTTAAAATTATCAATTAAGTTTGGATAACAGTATACTTTTTTTCAGTAATAAATAATGTGATGGCTTCTTATTGGATGGTCCAAGATATACCTAGCAGAATGGTTGCAACCACTCATTTCTCTTTCTATGGAACAATCTTTGAAGGGAAAAATTCCAACTGTTGTATCTTCTTTCCTTCAAAACTAAAATCTTTTAATGAAAAAATTATCTATATATGTCAAAAAAATTCATGACCTCTAACCATTTGAACTTTGATATCATATCAACAATGTACTTCATCGTTGATGCAACCAACATCATCAATCCCATACTTGAAAGATAAATAAATATATGGAATTATAATATGGTTTAAAAAAAGACTACATAAATGTGAAATTATAACTCCAAAATCCTCCAAAGTAGTCTTGTACAATACTGATCCTCTCACTTCAAAGCAGGATTAGGTAACATTATATTTCATAGCCATAATTTTTTTTCTTACCCAAGATCTTCATAGTAGTATATTTTTTTTTCTTTTCTCTCTTTTTTTTTTTTTTTTACCAGTTTAGGTGTTACATGCCATGGTCGAACATGTTGAGCAACCAAAAAGTTGCATGAATTTGAGTAGGCAAAAACATCAAGTTACAGTAACTCAAATTACTCTAATATGATTCCATCCTCAAGTGTGCCTGGTCTAACTTGCCCTACAATAACTACTCTGGCCTATGCGTGGGCTCTGGGGATTGGCTACGCTGCCTTAATTACAATGGTCCGCTTATGATTGCCACTCAACGCGCGACCACAAAAGCAATATAAATACTTTAATTAGTCTAGCTGGCTAGCACCAGTTTGGTGGAAGGTGGGGTTATGGCTCGCAGAAATGATAAAAGGCAAGCCTTCTTTCTCTCGTGGGAGGGGGGGACGCGAAAAGCCTTTAACTTTTGGTGGGAGAGCACCCTCAAAAAGATTTGAGCATGTCACGAATGGGAGCACAGGAGGAGATCAACGGGAAAGCGACTGGCACGTGCATGGGCCAACGTGCGGGGAGCTGAGAAATGAGAAAATGGGAACCGTTGTACTGGCTGCCCCTATATCAATGTTGAATTACATATAAGATATACTAATTGACATATTAATTAGGTGTTAGAGTTTTCCCCCCCCCCCTTCTATCTCTCCCTAGATGGTGCCCTCCATTAATGAATTGTTTTTGCATAGATAAAAATGACTAGCTATTTGTATCCATGATGTTGCAGTTGTAGATAGTAGTTGGTTGCAAGAAATGTTGGAAATATTCTGATCGTGGCCTTAATCTTCTTTTTAATCCAAATAATTAGATAGAATGGTTGGAAACTACCTCCAAAGAACTATTAATTTGGAACCACCGTTGCCTGCCGATGTTTCCGGTAGCTAAATAAGGTTTCTGAAATGGCTAATTAGTATGTGATTTTATGTGCCTCGCTTGTTTACCAAATGTGCCTCCTGCTTCATCCTAGTGCTTATAATGGATTTGGTGTGATCATATACCTGGCCTATATCAATACTTGAAAAATGTTTGTACAGTCAGGTTGACTAGCATGTACTCCTTTTGATAAAGCCCAAGAGTTAATTAGTCTCATTGGTAAGTTAAGGCCACTGTATCCTACATGGCTTAATAAATTTTAAGCTAAACAACACCATATGAAATACATAGATGGCCATGCAAGATTGGAAAACAAGGATGCGCTCGTATAGGTAAAACTAAATTCATATTAAACCTCATGGGTCCAAAATAATGAACTTCATTAAGTTAAATCTAGCTTAGAAAAACTAGCCTAAACCAAAATCCAGCCGCTGTTAACAGGGTAAGTTTAATCTTTGTATAGAGATATCGGCTCAAAATTTGGAGTATGGGCCGGGGAGATGGCTATCTATCCCCATGGTGCAACCCATTCTACCTGAGCCTTTTTATATGAGTTTTTTTAAAAAAAATCCAATGACATGAATGCATTATTTGTCCAAAGTTTTATATAAAGAGAAAAAAGTCCCAAAGTTCCATTTTTTTTTCTGAGAGAGAGAGAGAGAGACAATAATAAAAGTAAAAGTTAAAACAACTAGGCATCATATTTTCACACTCTTAAAAATAGCAGCCAAAAAGCTCCAAAGGTGCACAACCAAGCTACAAACATGGAACTCTTTGTAACATGATAAGAATCACTTGTAAAGGGAGGTAACAAGCTGTTACCATCTATCGAAGGCTTCTGAATTGGACTAGGAGGAGGTTGAGGATGGAATACTGGGGATTGTGGTGCACTGACTGGAGCTATTGATTGATTCGTTGTAACGCTTACTTGAAGCTTCATGCCACCCATACAATGCAACCGAACACCACAAATGAAGTACTTATCGCCACCAGTGGTAAGAGGGATGGAGATATTTCCATTGCCGTTCGAGAGCAGAGCGTTAGAGGCATTGCAGCTGTCATAGCCGGCCTTATCAACCTCGTTGACGGTGTGGTACTGGGAGAATTGGAATGCTATCACAAGGCCAAAGTATTAGTGTCCATGTAATTTAGTTTTCATGAATGCCGTAATTTATTAACAAAATGGATGGAAGAAAAGCATGTAAGGATGTATGTAGCGTGACTTATTTTATTAAAAAAGTCTCATATGGTGGAGAAATTATTGGTTGGACTAGGTCCACCAGCACATTGGTAGACTAGTCCAACCACAAAGTAAAACATATAGACACAGAAAAAAAAGAAAGAGAGAAATTGATTGGTCCAACAGTGAGCTGGTGGATAATTTTTTCATATGGTGGCTTCACATTGGGGTCATGCTATGCTTTATAAATATGCGTAACGATGAGAGATTTTTTTTTTTTTTGTTGTAAAGAATGAGAGATGCTATTTGCCATCTGAGGTGGGACTATCCTACTGTACCCATCTTTTGCTTCCCATCTCATGGATCAATGAAATAAGTGGTTGCTTGGCCACCATTTTGCTCAAAGTCTCAGAATTTTAGTTTCGTTCTCTTTGCCCATGTAGACTCTTAGCCATTCAGATCTTTTCAAGAAAAGCTAGGGGAAACGCATGGTGAGTATACTTAATGAGGTTTTTCAGCCTTCCATTTCAAAAGCTGGTGATCATAGTCATGAGTTCAGTGTGGGTAGGGAGGCAAAGATTTGAAATTCCAAAAAAAATCATGAAAAAATAGCTTAGAGTTTATAATTTATATAGCTAATTTAAGAGGAGAGTTTTAACGAACAATAAGATGAAACTATATATCGACATATTAATATGTTAATTTATATAAAACAAGCATTGAAGAAGCATCCCCTCTGTTTTCCTTTGATGCTTCCTCTGTTTTCTCGCCTTTGTTGTTTCATTTAATCGAAGGTGGTTATCTTTGCTTGAAAGAAAATAATAACAAAAAAAAGGATCGAGATGCCAACACCATCAACAACATGTTACATCAATACCAACAATTTACATGAAATTGCAGTTAGTAAGTATTCCTTTAAACAGTGGTGAATGATTGGTAAATGCATCAAAATTATGTGAATGACTGAGTGATTCTTGATTAATTTGACTTTCAAGAATAATTTGGAAAACTCTTTGATGAAAGAAAAAAAACAGTGAATAGTCAAGCATTTTCTAATAATTCAGAGACCATTGTTTGTATGCATGTGATCATCAGAGAAAAATTTTGTTGGTGATCCATAGTACGTTGCATGCAAACATGTTTGCAAAATTTATCTAGCCAGTTAATGAACTCAAGAAGTGCAAGAGAACTTATGCAGGGCTAGCTAAACAAAGTATACTAAATCAAGAAGCGAGAGTAACTTCAGACGTACTTAGAACATCACCAATGAAGAATGTTTTGCCGGTCAGCCATGTTGGAAAGTCTGCACTGATATCCCAACCGGCGGTGTCGCCTACGGTGTACACGGTGGCCTGGCTTGTTAGCGCGACGCCGAGAATGGCAACTGCATAGATTATGAGAAGCTTAGCCATGAATAGGGGATGGATACTCTCAGACAAGAAGATGGGGAGTCTATAATTTATATTATCAAGTTTTCTTAAGTGTTAGTTAACCAAACTCATCCAAAAAAAGCTTCCTTCTTTCATATTTTATCCTGACTGGGGCATCATGGCTTGTCAAAGAAAGGTTTTGGATGGGGAGGATATGTTGCTCTGTTTGCTCTTTTGTTTTTCTGGGCGATCTATGAAAGGTTTGACTGATGGAAAATTGGGGAGGCTTTGAAAAGGTGGGTGGGGGTAGTTGTAGGTAGGCGGTTAAGCAGCTCTAACACCACAATTGATATGAGTTGAAGCCATATCTTAAGTCATTGGAGTTGAGCTAACAAGGTATGCAATTAGGGTGGGTAGAAACTAGGGTGGTGATGCTCAACTAATTTAGCTCGTTTAACTTGATTCAACCATTTGTAAATTGGATTATATCATCTGCTTGATAAAATGAGTAGGTTCGGATTTGGATATTTGACCGCCTAGTAAAAATATTATGTCCGGGTTGACATATTTTTGTCCCATCCCCTGCTCAACCCGACCCAACCCAATTACCACCCTGATAGAAAGAAGCACATGATTTCGATGCTAAAGTTGCGAACCAAGGGTTCCATAGCACCAAATGATAAAAGCAAAATATTGAAGTATAAATGCAGCAATATGTTTTTGAAGGTCACATGTGATTTCTCATCAAATAAGATATCTAAATTATACCTGCTTTATGTTTAGAAAACATAGAGTATTTGATAAATGATTAGAACTTACTGCACAGAAAAAAAAGGTTAATTCAAAGAGCAAGAAATTCTTTTTGGATTAAAAATTTAGAGGAAATTACTTCAATTGGAGATACGATTAATGTAAATAAATCGGAATATTAAATAATTGGAAAAACATATACCTAAACTGTTTCCTGGCAAGATAAAATGACTATGGAGCAAAAGGTAAAAGTCAAGAAGGTTCTACGGAAGGCTTGAGCAGATTCTTACGACAGACTCTTGACCTGATGTCAGCCCTCTAAGAATTGGTGTCTAATTTAAAGGGACAAGCAAGAAGAGATAGGAGACATTAAAATCTGGAAAGTTACATAGCTGGAGATGAAATCTGACTTTGGTAAATTTGCGCTTAAGAAACCAAGCAGCTAAGCACTAAGATTTTCCTGAAGCTGGAAAGAATCTAGAAGATGAGGAGGAATATCAGTTTGATATAGGAATTTAAATTCATTTTGGAGACACAAGTCCCTCCTAAAACTCATGAATTAAGAATTCTACCTGATATGCAATAAGAATGAATGAAACATTTGACAAAAGAAATCTTTCAAGAAACATTTAACTGGTATTATCAACTCATTAAAATGTTATGCTAAAATTGTTTATTATTGGACTATGCATTTGATTCACCAAATACATCATTATTGTATACTCTTTAATAAATATGGCACAATCCAATCCTTGTTTTGCAAGTTTATAACCGAACTGATCCTCTTCTTATTTTGAATCTAATATTTGAATACTAAGATAATTCCTCTTGGCAGTAATATATGCAGGATATGTGAAAATAGGCACAAGTTATAAGCCAAAGTGGCAGATTTGACAGCAAGAATAAGATATATTCAGAAATCCTTGCAGAAACCCAATCTACACAGAGTACCAAATGCGAAGTTATCATGAAATGGTAGAAACGTTTCAGCAGTTAGAAATTACAGGAAACAAGAGGAGAATCTTTAAGCAAAATATGCAGTGAAACATCTATTAACGCAATGTAATGTGTAACATCACTTCTTGTCTTAAAAAAAAAAAAAAAAAAAAAAAACTTAATGCTTACGTGTGATGTAAGCTGTAGTCAATTTATCTGGAATAAATAACAATGGCCCTCAATTTTTCAGAAGGTAGGGACAACATTAACAGAAAATTCAGAGAAAATATTCTAGCAATTTTAATACTTAACAATATTTGTGACTGCAGAATAACTAAAAAAGACTAGCTGGACATACCCAAAATCTTTACAGCAAATAATTGATGTGGGATTAAATACACGTTTGCATGATTCTCACATACTCCTCTTGAAACCCATGTTGTAGTATCCATTGGCCCACATGGATTATGGGCTAGATCAACTCTAATTTCATTTGTAGTGATTTAGGATATCTCATCGAAGAAAATTTGCAGAAAGATATTATTTGGATTTCTTGATCCTATATAACTATCCAAAAATTTTTTAGTAAATAATTGATATGGGATTAAATATATACTTCTATGGATCCTCACACTTTTTATATCAGTCACCATCTTTTTGGACTTACTTTGACTGCTAGCCATACAAAAATCTTAGAGCCCGTTTGGATGATTGGACCTAAAATTCTATAGGATTCATGGGTTTGGCCTATATGATCAATAAATTACTTGATTATATGCCGGACTAGGTCTATATTCATAAATATCCAGAAGTATCTTTAGAGTGGGTCGGTCCAAGTTCTATAGGAAGAAAAAGTATTACAATATATTTTTTTCTTCCTCTTGCATTCGGGCCGGCCCATTCCAAGATATTTCTAAATATTTACGAATGTAGACCTAGTTCAGCATGCAATCTAGTAATTTACTGTCCAACCCATGAATTCGATTAGATTTTGGGCCCAATCATCCAAACATACTCTCAATTTTCATCAATGTTGGAGTCTTCCGGCTTTGGCAGTAGTCCATTTCCAGATAGCTGTCTCTTCTGTTAGCAGTCCTTACATGCTCCAAATGATCAGCTAATTCTCTGAGTTCATTTAAGGCATTACTTGGACACTGGAATATTTACATCGATTCACCACTATTCAATGTTCCGGTTCCAATATTTAGCAACCATGGCATCTATTTTTGTTACTGCTAGATAAAAATGAGGGAACAAAGAAGAGAGAGGCATATCAGCTAGCTAAGTATAATTTCAGAAAAATTTTCCAGAACCACGTCCAAATATGTGGCTAAGATTTGTTCAGAAGAGGCAAGGGATCCACTTATGTTCCTCCAAATTGAAGAAGCATTACTTAGCCGTGTGCCTCTAGCTTTGCTAAAGCCTGCTCTTTTGCAATATGCAGCATTATCATGATATCATAGCACTCACTCATTCGGATTAAATGTTAAGACTTGGTCTCAAAATGCATAAAAGCCAGCCTTTGAAAGCTAATGCCTTTTATTCTCAAGGAAAAATTATTTCCTTTTTACAAATTAACTGTTGATTCAGGCACCATATATAGCAACACATAATCAACCTCCAAATCCAATCAACTAGAATTGACACAAATCTTCTTGATCATGTCCTGTGAGCAACTGATTCTGTATCCACCTGCAAGATTTTATGTTCTCATCTCTGTCTGTAACTTTGTTCTATTAGCCTCTAAGAGTTTAATGTGAATTCAGCATTCTGTTCTCACCCTGTACATAATACTTTCTGTTAGTTCCTAATAAAGTGGGTGGCATTTGCTTCCCTTTCATTCAAAAAAAAAATAAAACAATGGTGTATCGCCATCACAGGCCACCAAGTGGAAGTATTGGATGCTAGAAGAAGACTTTGACATACACCAAAATATGGTTAGATCCCTCTTCAGATGGCAGTCCCCAAGTGCTGTATAGGATGGCTAACCTCTTTGGGCATATGAACAGCTCTCTCATTTGAATACACTTAGAAGCAGGGATTGAATTAGTGTCATCCTTCCCTGGCACTACATTTTCTTTCTCCTGATACGCCTAAGGGAGAGACTTAAATATCATTTGTAGTTGTAAGGCATGAAACTAAGGAATGGCTATTAGCTATGGTAGAGTCGAGCACAGGTAGGGGATGTTTGGTTCGCAACCGGAATCAGAATGGAAATGAGAATCGGAATAGCTTGGAATTGGAATCGAAATGGCCAAATCCCCCGAAGCGTTTAGTTTGTGACCGGAATTAGAATCGGAATTGGAATCGGAATGAAAATTTGAATCTATAAAGGAGGGTAGGGATTGAGTGCTATATAAATTAAGCCATTCTCATTCTACTCCGGAATCGGAATGGGACTTCTCCCAATCAAACGGTTGGAATGGGAGTCACCCATTCAGATTCCGATTCCATGTCACATCTTGTGTTTCATTTGAGTAGAGGGGCATTAGCACTCATTATTCGATGGATGCTGGAGAGTGACTGTCCACAAAATGAACCTAGATTACGTGGCACTTCCAGAAATGTCCACATTTCCTATCACAAGTAATATGGGATCATTCACATATGCTGGCCCTATACATAGTGCTGTTATCCTATTCTTGAGAAGATATAGATACAGATGACACATGGAGAATGCCAAGTAAATCGTCCTCTTTAAATAGTATGTGTGGTATCACAATAACGTATGACACATTTTGCTTGGTAACAATTCATTACTTCTAATTATAACTATAACAAAAAATAAGGTTTCATGGCATAGAATTGCAAAAATTGCCTTAAAGGAGTAATAAGGGGATGGTTCATCCTTCCTATGTGCATGTACATATGATCAAGCAAATGAGAACATGCATGAACTGATGAATAAGTCTCAAATGTTGGCATAAGAGACTGAATGACTAGCCATGCCCATGTCAGAGCCTGACCTAGGATATGACCTGAGTTGTTTTTTTAGCCAAAATTCTAAACACCAATCTTATCTAAGTGCTCTTGGTAATTGGATCTGAGTCAAACTTTCAAGTTTTAAGCCGGGCATGTTGGGTCAAATCAGGAGAGGTTAGTTTTGCTAGCCCTAGTTCCATCCTTGTAGTCATTGGACTATTTGACTAAAAACATGACTAACATAATTTATTCTCTTGTTCTAGATTTATCCGATCAAGATAGTAATTATTCTCCCATGCTTATCATATAAGCATGAATATTTTATCCATATATTAACAAATTTTCCAATTTTTCTCCTTTTCTATTTTTCAAGATTTTGCAATGCAAAACTTGGTCAAAAAATAATAGAAATTCATGCAACATTTTTACATTGATTTCAGAGCATGGAAAATATATAGAACTACTCGTGAGATGCTGCTTCAAAATACTAAAATTTAAATTATACGACATATAAGACATACAAATACTAGCAAATTCAAATTCGTCCTTAAACTGTTAGAAAAAAATTAGGTGCTGATATTTATAAACTATTTGAAATAATTAAAATTCAGATAATAAGATTAGAAGGGAAATAAGAAAGATGTTCTTGGAATATATGCGTGCAAGAATACTATCCTGAGAACAAAGTTTTCTCTTTGAACAGATATCTAACAATTTTGTCCTTAAGGTATGATGAATTTGGCTCAACCAAAAACCTTCTATGACGAGCACAATTACATGGAGGTGTGATCCAAAAGCTTCCCTTAATTGCTCAAAAAGAAAGTAGAAGGTACAATGGATCTGGCTTAAGCCTCCAATCACAAGCATAATTGCACGGAGATGAGATCCGAAAGATTCTTTCAGTTGCAAAGAAGAAAAGCAGAGAGAGAGAAAGGAAGCACGGAGAAAATTTGGAAAGGAATTTTATTTCTTGCGGAGGTGTTGGTTTTCTGATCTATATCTATGATCTTGAGCCTAGAAATCATTATACAAACTCATTCGAGGCAACTGCCGAAGAGGCTTATTGAAGAAACAAAATGGCATCTTTGGCCTTTTTTTTTTTTTTGAGTTTAGGCAAGGAATGGTACTTTTGCTTTGGAGCAAAGCGATAAAAATAGCTCTTCCATATCACATATCGTGTTTTGGACGGATGAGGGGATCACTGCAAGAAAACGTGGCACCAACGATAGAAAATTTATGATAAAAATTTTTTTATTATAAATTATAATGGATTTGCAGCAGATCTGTAATGAAAAATTAAAATATATTTTTTTTAAATCTTTAGTGATGGATTTGTGACGAACACTTTCGTACAACAAAATCTGTCACAAATTCATCACAAATTTATGATAGATTTATGATGAAAAAAATATAAATTTTGTATTACTTTCAGTGATGGATATATTTGACATAAAAAATCTATCATAAATCTATCATCAATTTATGATAAAAAAAAGATATAAATTTTTGATTATTTTTGGTGATAGACTTGTAATAGATGTATCCATCGCAAATCCATCATAAATTTATGACAGAAAAAAGATATAAATTTTTTATCGTTTTTAGTGACGGATCTATGATGGATATATCCGATACAAAAAGTCTGTCACAAATCGTCATAAATTTATGACGGATTTGTAATGAAAAAAATATAGATTTTTAATTATTTTCAATGATAGATATATCCGAAACAAAAAATTTATCACAAATCCATCATAAATTTATGAAGGATTTGTGATAGAAAAAAGATATAAATTTTTTATTGCTTTCAGTAATAGATTTATAATGGATGTATCCGATACAAAAAATCTATCATAAATTCATCACAAATTTGTGACGGATTAGTGATGGAAAAAGATACAAATTTTTAAAAATTTTTAGTGACAGATTTATGATGGAAAAGTAAATCACAATTCTATCATTTCCTTCAAGACTAAAGGCCTATTTGGATTTCTAAGATTTTTTAAATTTAAGATAAAAATCATGATAGGATGTAAGATTTGATCCGATAGGATTATATGTCAAATATTTTTAATTATAAAAAAGAAAAGCTTCATGTAAGTGCTCCTATCCTATGTTTGGATGATAAATTAGGATTTTCTTTCCTTCCCTTCTCTCTTTCTTCTTACCTCTTTATCTTTTATTATACCAAAATAATAAACTTATCATTATCAAAATATCATATTAATCATTAAAATTATAAAATAATTTATATCAAAAAAATCTAATATATCTTTGTGCACTTTTAAAATTTAAAATTAAAATTTATTCCAATTTGGGATGGATTTGAAATTTGCCTCCGTGAATTTAAAATTTGCCCCTTAGGTACTCCCTATCCGAATCCGATTATATATATATATATAATTAATTTTTATAAAAAAATTGATGTATCATGGATCCGATCCGATCCAACCCCTTTTATCGAGTTGATCAAATTTGATCCAACTTGATCCGATCTAAGACAGGTATTGGACAAGAATAGATAGAAAATTTTTAATTAATTATGGGATAGATATGGATATTAGCTAATCTGACCTATATCTAATGCTATCTTCAGCTTATTTAGTAATATCCTATAAGATTTGAGAAGAATTTATAATTTAATATTAAAATTTATTTGGATTTAGGATTTACCCATCGGATATCTTCTATTGAAACTTAATTTTACATATATTTATATATAATAAATTTATTAAAAACATATATATCTAAAAATACATAATAAATTTTTATAATAAATAAATAAATATATAAAATCAGTTTTTATAAAGATATATAAATAACAGGATGGTGTGAGGATTTGGACCCCAAATTGTTGGATGGCCTAATTACTACTTTAACCAATAAGACACAATTATCAATATTTAAGTCATGTTAAAATTATAAAATAATTATAATCAAGAAAAGCTAATATAACTTTGTGTATTTTTTGAAATTTAAAATTAAAATCCGTTCTGATTCGGGACGGATTGAAATTTATCCCTATGAATTTAGAATTTGCTCCTCAGATAATCGCTACTCGAATCCGATTATATATATATATATATATAGTATTAATTTTTATAAAAATTTTGATTATGGATTCAACTTGAGTCGATTCAATCCGATCCGACTCAATCCAACCTCTCTTATCGACTCGATCTGATTTGATCCAACCCGATCCGATTGGAGACGGGTATTGGACGAGTTTGGATATGAAAATTTTAATTAATTATATGATAGATATAGATATTGGCTAACTTGATCAATACTCAATGCTATCCCTAGTTTAGCTATTATTATCCCTGATACATCATGATTCGAAATTTTTTGAGCTACCAGATCAAGCCAAATTATGGAACAGGACATAATAAATAGCATTCAACAAATTGATATTTATTTATTAAGAGATTTTTATCTTTTATTTGAACTCATTTCCATAATTCTTTTAGTTTTCCTGATAAGTGTAATTACTATAGCATGTCGATATAAGAGTTGAAAAAAATTTAAAATTTAAAATTAAAATTTATTTGGGTTTGAGATTTATCCATCGGATACTTTCTCCCGAAACTTAATTTTATATATTTATATATATAAATTATTAAAAATATATATCTAAATATATAAAATAATTTTTTTTAATTTATAATAAATTTTTATAAAAAAATTATAAATAATTAATTTTTATAAAAAAATTATAAATATTTAATTTTTATAAAAAAATATAAATAATAAAATGATACGAGAACTTGAACTCAATATTGTTGGAAGGCCTAATTAATATCTTAACGATACAATAAGACATAATTTTCTGTACTTTAAGTCAAATACTAATATATCTATTTAAACTCTCCCTCACAAACCCTAACCATCGTGTAACCTTTCCCAATTGGGCTGGTCAAGCCATATTGAGACCCTGAGGACGGAAGAAACCGAGGAAAAATTTGGGGAATCCATAGGAAAAATCAACGAGAACGAAGGAAAGACGAAATCGAAAGGTAAGATCTTTTTCTTTCCTTGTCCCCTCGTTTTCTTTCCATTTCATCCTTTTATCTGTAGAGAGCTTAAGGAGTTCCCTGACCTCTGCAAAAGATGGCCATGATTGCGGATGCCTTCGTCTCCAAATTGTGTGAGATTCTATTAACCTCTGCAATAGAAGAGGCTACCAAGATCTTGGGTGTGCCCGGCGAAATCAAGAAGCTCCATAGGAGGCTGAAGAGGATACAGGTTGGTCTGATTGATGCTGAAAATAGACGCTTCGACAATGATGCCATCAACCTTTGGCTGAAGGAGCTGCGAGATCTCATGTACGATGCAGAAGATATCATCGACGAATGCGGGATGGAGGGCGAGAAGCTGCTTAGCTCAACCTCATCCTGATCTCATTTTGTTAAGTCGGTATGTTATCGCTTCCCTCGCATCTCTTGCTTGCGCAAAGTTAGATTCCATCATGAGATTGGCAATAGTATTAGAGATCTCAATCGTAGGCTTGATGAACTTGCCAAGGACAAAGCTGATCTCAATCTTACACCCGCTCCTCGTCACGACCGCTATGGAAGTACTAGAATAAGCCGCAAGACATCTCCTGCCGTGGAACCTGATCTGGTGGGAGAGAAAATTGAGGCTGATACGAGGAGTTGGTGCACTTGTTGATAAAGGAATATAAGAAAAAAATCCCAGTCTTTGCTATTGTTGGCATGGGTGGGATAGGCAAAACCACTCTTGCTCAGAAGATTTACCATGATGAAAACCTTCGGGACAACTTCAACCAGATGCCACGGATTTGGTTGTGCGTGTCCCAAGATTTTTCCGAGTCCGGATTACTGAGATCCATCATAGAGCAAGCTGGAGGTAATCCTAGAGAGGCTAAGGAGAAGGAAGTGCTTGAACAAATGCTTATCCAACTCATCGCGAACAAAAAGTTCTTCTTAGTATTGGATGATGTTTGGGATGCACGAGTATGGCATACGGTACTGAGAAAACCCTTGCACAGTGGTTTGGCAGACAGTAGAGTTCTGATAACGACTAGAAATATAGACACTGCTAAACAAATGGGTGCAGTATACAGTCATAGGGTGGAGAAATTGTCTCGAGAAGATGGTTGGTCATTAATTTGCAAGATGGTGTTCGAGGAAGGGGATGAACAAGATATGCATTTCTTAAGTGATACAGGGATGAAAATTGTGGAGAAATGTGATGGTCTTCCACTTGCTCTTAGGACCGTCGGAGGGGTTCTTCAAACCAAGGCGAAGAGGCAATCGGAATGGGTAAAGGTCCTTTGTAGCTCAGCATGGTCTCTTACGAAGCATCCAAATGAGGAGATGGCCCCGTTGTACCTAAGCTATCTGGATTTACCGCCTCCTCTCAAGCAGTGCTTCACTTACTTTTCATTATTTCCTGAGGACTCCCTAGTTCCTATACATTATTTTGTCGATGGTTGTATTGCCGAGGGCTTTGTAACTTCCGAAGGCAATACGCCCATGGAAGACGTGGTGGAAGGGTATTGGAAGCAGTTGGTGCAAAGGAACCTTGTACAGCCAGATCCTACAGCGTATGATGAATCAGCTTGTAGGATGCATGACCTGTTGCGATCTCTAGCACAGCATATAGCACAGGATGAGTGCTTCGTCGGAGATGCACAAGCCCTTGAAAGAAAGATCGAGGCGTCATCATCATCATCGATAAAACTACGCCGTTTATCAATCGTCGATGAAGAATTAGAAACCATACCTGACTCGATAATGGAACAGACATCCTTGAGGACCTTGTTATTCTTCCGCACCCCACTTATTGATGATCTTCCAGAGGATCTCTTCGGAAAGCTGAGGAGTTTGAGGGTTCTAGACTTAAGTGAAACAACCATTAACAATCTACCGACTTCCTTGGGAGATCTCGTGTAATAACCCAGATAAATAAAAAAAAAAAAAAAAAAAAGGGGCGGAAGGAGGACTCCCGAAAGGAGTCTTCTTCTTCGATGAATCCCGATCGGAGAAGAACTCTAGGCCTTTTAGAACTCTAGGATCCCCTATAAATAAGCCTCTCCCTCTCTCAAGACCCTCCACCGGTGATCTTCGAGCCCGATTTCTCTCCTTTTCTCCGAAGAAGTCGCGGCAGCCTCTTCTCGTGTTCGCCGGAAATTGAAGGTCAAAAAAGCCCCCGGAGTTCAGGTAAGGATTCAATCTTTCTTCATCTCTCTCTTCTCTTTCTTCCCATATTTTTAAACTCCTCGCCGGCCGTCAGGATCGTCGGAAAATCCTTGAAAATAGTGAATCCTGTTTTGCTCTGTTTCGGCCGGACCTTTTCCTCTCTTTTCCGGCCACCGGCGCTGCCGGTTGCGGCGTCCCATCTCCGAGACCGGACTCTCATATATCTCTCTTCCTTCCTTGAAAGCCTTGGCCGCCGGCGACCGGCCAATGGTCGGAGTTCATGAAGAAAGGGGACGGATCCTCTGTTTTTCGAAAAAAAAAAAAAAGAGCCGCCGGCCGAACCCCATCGCCGGTCGTTGTTGGATTTCCGGCCAGGCCGCCATCCCGTCGGAGCCGAGCCATCGGGGGGGGACCTCACGGTCCTCCCCTGTTTCAGCCAAGGGAGGCCGCGGGAAGAAAAGAAGAAGGAAGAAGAAGAAGAAGAAGAAGAAGAAGAAGAAGAAGAAGAAGAGAAGAGAAAAGAAAAGAAAAGAAAAGAAAAAGGAAAAAGAAAAATAAAAAGAAAAGAAAAAAGAAAAAGAAAAGAAAAAAAAAGAAAAAGAAAAAGAGAAAGAGAAAAATAAAAATAAAAATAAAATAAAAAGAAGAAGAGAGAAAAATCTTTTCTCTCTCCTCTCTCTACTTTCTCTCTCTACATTTTCTCTCTCTAGATTCTCTCTCTAAACTTTTCTCTCTCTTTACGGATTTTGTCTTTCTAGGATCTTTTCTTCCTCTCTGATTGCATCATGAACCCTAGGATAAAATTGAGATGAAAATAAGATGATCTGAGATTGCTCCGAAATTCGTGCGGTAGATCTGATCCCAGTCTGATTTTATTCGAAATTGTAACACTTGATTCATATTGAGTCACCCTGATAGGACCTCTGATGATCTCGATCATGAGTGCCTCATCGAAAGGATACGAAGATTTCTCTCTCCACTTTCTCTCTCTACTTTCTCTCTCTAGAATTTTCTCTCTCTTCATGAATTTTCTCTCTCTAAAAGTCTTATGGATCAGTGGAGGATCCAGATACTTAGATAAATCCTAATTTTGATTAATCCTAAGAGAGGTCCTCGATCTGTGTTATTAGGATCGATTATCGATAATTTTCTCTATATATGATTTTTATATTTGATCAGGGTTATGAAGAGATGATTGTCTGCATATGATATCGAGTGGAATATTTTGTTAAAGAAATTCATAAATCAAAGAAGAACATCGATTTCTGTGTTTGGATCAGTCACCGGTAAAGGTAAGAATCCCTATACATGATCACTATTATATATATGCTATTTTACTGTTGGTCTTGCATCGTTGGTTTTGCATCGTCGGATTTGAGATCGATGAATTTATTATACCTGAGATACTGTTATTTGATTTTGAGCATGAGTATGTATGTCAATATATATATGTATCAGAGATTGATGGCATGATTATATGGATATGATATATCTGAATTGATCATAATGCAAGTCAGAATTGATTTGATGAAATCAACACATAATGATTTAATGAAAAGAAAGAGATATATGGTATGGACTAGCCTTGTCATGTGGAACAGCCGGCCAGGAGCTTATGCCTGGGATAGCCCGCCAGGAGCTTATGCCTGGGACAGCCCCCACTGGCTTACAGGTGGATCAGCCGGCCAGGAGCTCATGCCTGGGACAGCCCGTCAGGAGCTTATGCCTGGGACAGTCTCTCACGGGCTTTGGTACGTGGGACAGCCGGCCAGGAGCTCATCCTGGGACAGTCTTGAAAGACTTTTTAAGTGGATTCGATCCGGATGATGACTGAGGTATAGAATTGGATAGTCCAGAACCAGAAAGAAAAGGTTAAAAATCATGTGATTATGAAAGGAGAAATGAAAGATAAGACATGAAATAATTGTTGAACAAAAATGTTTTACTTGTTAACATATGATGATGCATCTATTTTGACAAGACAGAAAATTTATGAATGTTTGCATTATTCTGGACATTGAACATGAGATTTTATATTTTATTGCTTATCCTTATTTTCAGACTATATTACTATATCAGTGTGATATGGGAATTCTTACTGGGCTGTAAAGCTCACACCCCTTTATCTTTCTTTTCTTCTCAGAGTTACAAGATGTCCATGGTTGGCTATGGTATGGATTTGTGAGTGAGCGGATGCATAGATAGAGTACCGTTGATACTTGATCAGAGGATTGAAGGAATGTTAATTGTAATTATGCAAGTTTTATGAATTATTGTTGAAATTAAATATTATGGTTGATAAGATTGTAATGATTTAATTTGGCCTTGCATATTCTTTAGGGCTTGCTCTAAGGAGTGTGCGGCCATCACGTATCCGACCCAGGTGTTGGGTTCGGGGCGTGACATCTCGTACACCTTAGAAGTCTTGATTTCTCTAATACTCCAATAAGAGAGATACCGGAGAGTACAGGGAATCTTAGAAATCTCCAATTCCTGATACTCCAGAATTGTAAATATTTACACAGACTCCCTAGCGGTGTCCTCAGGTTAATCAGTCTAAGAAATCTGACTGTCCATGGTACACCACTTGATGGTCTGCCTGTGGGAATAGGGAGACTGCAACAACTAAATAAACTTTTGGGATTTGTGGTGGGTGGTAGCAAGGGCCACAGATCCGGAGTAGGAGGAGATGACAGGGAGCTGGAGCACAAGGGACGTCAACACGGGAAGTTCTGCACCTTGGAAGAGTTGAAATCCCTCCCCAAACTCCGGTATCTTACCATATACAAGTTGGAGAGGATATCAAACAGAGCTGAAGCAAGAGCTGCTGCACTTGAAGCCAAGCCCCTTCTCTTCTTTCTACGAATGTATTGCACGCTACTGAGTAGCTCTTCTGACGTGCAGCAGCCTCGTGCAAATGCTTATGAGGAAGAAGATATCAACAGAATAGGAGAGGTCTTCGAGGAGCTCCGCCCACCGCCATGCCTTGAAGAGCTTGAAATTCATGGCTACTTCGGCCATGAGTTTCCCAGTTGGATGATGACACCCTCCTCGACGACATTGCTTCATAACCTACGATGGCTGGTTCTGAAGAATTGTGCTCTATGCCAGCAACTTCCACCCTTGGGAATGCTACCACAGCTAGATGTCCTCAAAATTAAGGGTGCTTCAGCAGTCACGAGCATCGGGTCTGAATTCTTGTCGCTGGTGGGTGGCGGTGCTGGTGCCAGAGGATGGAATGAAAGAAAAACAGACTCTAGCATCTCCCCCTACTTCCCCAAACTAGAGCAGCTTTTTTTTCGAAACATGCTTAATTGGGAAGAATGGTGGTGGGGGTGGGAGGGGGAGGACAACCAGACAACATCGTTACTACCTTCTCTTAAGAAGTTGATCATACAAGAATGTCCGAAGTTGAGGTCTCTTCCGGAAAGCCTCCTCTATCATGCTACCGCCCTGAAGCTTTTAGACATTCGAGATGCTCATAGCCTGAGAGAAGTACAAAACCTCCCCTCTCTTACAGAATTGATCTTGATTGGCAACTCGAGTTTGGTGAGAGTTTCCAACCTTCCTGCACTTGAACACCTAGATGTTTATGCTTGTGAGGAGTTGATGTATGTGGAGGGTGTGGATGCCGTGGAGCACATACAACTCGATGATCGAGAAGCAGAGTCTCTCCCAAAGTGGTTAGCAGGTGCTGGTGAAGAACAATCGCGCTTCCCTTCTCTCCACAAGTTGACTCTAGTAAACAAAATCTGTCGCCGAGGGCTGCCTGACTGGCCTCTGATCTGATGACACATCAACCATCTCATGTATATTACCCTGGAGGCTGGAGCTGCTGCTTTGATCCATTCGGTCCCATCCGTTGATGTGTTAATATTGCTCAAACAGAGTGCATATTGTATAAGCATGAGGACGAATTTTTTAGCCGTCCCCAATGAGATGTTGTTTCATCATGTGATCTTAATTTTCTTCTCTTCTTTCTCAAAGAGTTTGATATATCGGTGCAACTATTTCTCATTGTCACGCTCCGAATCCAACACCTGAGTCGGATACGTGATGGCCGCACACTCCTTAGAGCAAGCCTTAAAAAATATGTAAGATCAAAAATAATCCATTACAACCTTAACATCCATAATATCTAATTTCAATAATAATTAGATATTTTTTAAAATATACATATTTTTTAAAATATCTAATTTCAATAATAATTAGAATATGAATATTTTTTAGGACTTATTCTAAGAAGTGTGCAGTCATCACGTATCCGATCCGGATGTTGGATTCGGAGCGTGACAGAATGGTATCAGAACTTAAGTCATGATCATTGAAAATTATGATATAAGTGATTAAGATGTGATAGAATAATATCAGAGCTTAGGTTTAAGATCACTAGTGATTATGAAGTGATATTAAAACTTTATGTATGATCAATAAGATGTGACAGAGTGATATCAGAGACTATGATTGAAGTAGTATTAAAACTTTAAGATCACTAGGGACTGTGATATTTCTGGGATTATAATCGATAGAGTATAATATATAATATCAGAGTTTAAGGTTATGATTATTAAGAACGTGATAGAATGATGTTAGAGTTTAAGTTATGATTACAAAGAACATGATAGACATAAAAAAAAAGATTCAATATTTAGATTTTGAATCAATAGATACTATGATGAAATTTATGCATAAGTGACATATGATGTCTATAATAGAATTGATGAGTTATATCTTGGATTTTAATTAGTAGGATTGACCTGAGTATGAGAAGTATTGACCTAGAATAAAGTGGAAGGTCTGGATATATTATGTTGGGTATACTCGATGACTTTGGAATGCGAAACTTATATGAGTGAAGGTCATAATAATTTTTTGATTTCGATGTTAATTTTCTAAGCATTATAAAATTTTTGGACTTATCAGAAGGAAGTTACTTACGGTATGGTTTAAGAAAAAATTACATCATATAAGAGAGAAATATTTTTGAGCATTGAACCTATAAGAGATCATATATGAAAACTCAATTTTAGATGAAAAATATATTTAAAATTTATTATAAGAATAGGAGATACATATCTTGGTGAGATCTTTGGTTATTCAAAATATTATGTTTTGAATCTAATTTCTTGATCTTTTAAGTTACATTGAATTTCAAGTTAAAAATTTACTTTTCTAAGTGTATCAAAGGTATTTTGATATTATTGTTAAATTGAAGAAAAAAATTTATTTTATCAGAGTATGATATACAGGTTATGATGAAATCTTTAATAATTTATATTTTCATCTTTGGATTAGATTTCTTATTTTTCTTGTGATTATTGAAGATAGTGAATTGTAATTCAAATCAAAGTTCAAATTTTTGAGCTGATCTAAGGTATCTTATTATTAAATTTTAAAATATTTATATAAATCTTAACACATAAGGGACAAGAATTTGTATAGATTTATCTATTGATGCTAAGGGTTGTGATGAAGGAAGCTTTACAAGAAATAACCAAATTGATTCTACTTACAAAGATGTTGACTTGAGTTCTTCTAGTTTGTTCGAGTTGTAGTTAATTTTTTTAAAAAAAAAGATTGATTTGAGAATTGTCTAAATGATTGCAAGGTAAATCTAAAGTTAACTCCAATTAATTTCTGACATGTTAGATTCTTGAGGAGTGATGAAGCTCATGCAATGAATTCAAATATGGAAAGTGGATCAAGATTTAATTTTGATGTGCTATGTCCAAGGAGTAGTAAAGATAAAGAAACTTAAAGTTTTGCTCTAAATTTTATATGAAATTTGAAAGTTGGATCTACCTTTGATTGATCTAACATACAAGGATATTTTTATCTTTGATAGGCTTATATAATTTGGTAAGTTAAGATCAGAGTGCGCAGCAAAAGCGTGGTGAATTAAATTGATTAAAAATATTAATTTTTTGATTCAAAAGATATTATGGAATATATTAGTTATAAATAAGGAAAGATTTTATTGATAATGATAGGATGCTACAGATTTTGATTTAATCAGATCATAGCCGGATAATCTTTGTCTGTAGGTTATTTTATTGTAGATAATATCAAGAAGAACTCTAGACATCTCAAGTTTATAGCTTGATAGTTCTGTTATTAGTTCAAACCTAGAATATCTTGATACAGATCTCATATTTTTTCAAATTTAATATTGTTACTCGAACTGACATAGAAGATTGAGATTTTCTTAAGATAAAAGTCTATCTATTAAATTAATTGGAAGGTCAAGAGAAGAAAGAAATCGATGATTGTGAAGAGTGTCTGATGTTCGATCTTTCTTTATTTTTACATCATAGATAGTCTGAGACAATTATGAACTGAGTGGAATGTATTAGATAAATAACTAGGGTATTTTAATAAAAGATCAAAATGTTATGGTTCTTCAAAAAAATTGAGAAATCAATAAGAAAAGATGGGTTTGAGATTTCAAATAATTTTTTTTATAACAAGATTATGAGAAATAAATAATATGTAAGACATTATTGAAAGTGTGAGAATGACATGATGCATGTATATATATATTTTTAGAATACATCTCAAACAACATAACTTAATTTCGAGGACGAAATTATTTGAAGGAGGGGAGAATGTGACACCCAGCCTATTTGGGCCTTGGACCAGGCCTAAAAATCTGAGAAGCCCATAAAAAAAAAAGAGGAAAAAATCAGGAAGAAAACTCTCGATAGGAGTCTTCTTCTCCGACGAGTCCTGTTTGGAACGGGAGTCCTAAGACCGCCGGAGGTCTTAGGGCTCTCTATAAATAAGTCCTCTCCCTCCCTAAGATCCTCCATCGGCCTTCCTCCCTCTCTTTCTCCTCGATTTCTGCCGTTAAAGCTGTGGCCTCCCGTAATCGTGCTCGTCGAAAATTAGAACCGACAACACTGCTGCTGAAGCCCAAGGTAAACACCAACCCTTCTTTCTCTCCTTCTTTCTCATCTTCTCGTGGCCTTGGATGCCGTCGTCAGCCATCGGATTTGCCAAAAAATCCGCAAAAGTAAGAACTCCTATTTTGCTCTGATCGATCGGGCCATCTTCCTCTCTTTCCGACCACCGATGCCATCGTCTGTGGCATCTCACCCTTAGGTTTGGATCCCCACCCCTCTACCTATCATCCTCGAGGGTCTTGGCCATCGGTGACCGGCCAATGATCAGAAAACAAAAAAAAAGCAACGGTCACTGTTTTTTCTATCTCTTCTTGATTTCTCGCCGGTCGAATCTTGCCGTCGGGGCCATCTTTGGCTCCACCGCTGCCTCCACCTGCTGCCGGACATCCGGCTATGCTGCCGCCCTTCGTCGGAGCCGAACCACTTAGCCTTTCCTCGGTCCGTCCTCTGTTCGGTCGGGAAGAGAAAGAAGGAAAAGAAAAGAAGAAGAAAGAAGAAGAAGAAAAGAAAAAAAGAAAAAGAAAAAAGAAAAAAAAAGAAAAAGAGAAAAAAAAATAGAAAATTTTTTTTCTCTCTCTCCTCTCTCTTCCTCTTTTCCTCTCTCTTCTCTCTACTTTCTCTCTCTGATTTCTCTCTCTATTTTCTCTCTAGAATTTTTCTCTCTAGGGTCTTTTTACTCTCTATCTTTCTCTCTCTAACTACATTATGGATCCTAGGGCAAACTTGAGATGAAAATATGATGACCTGAGAGTGCTATGAAATTTGTGCAGTAGATTGGATCCCAGTCTGATCTTTATTTGAAATTTATAACATCGATCATGGTTAATCCATATTAAGTCACCCTGATATGACCTCTGATAATCTCAATCATGAATTGTCTCATCTGAAGGATATGAAGATTCTCTTTTCACTTTCTCTCTCTACTTTCTCTATCTAAAACTTTCTCTCTCTTCATGGATTTTCTCTTTCTAGAAGACTTGTGGACCAATGGAGGGCCCAGATACGTAGATAAATTCTGATTTTGGATAATCCTAGAAGAAGTCCTGGATTTATGTTATTAGGATCGATTATCGATAATTTCTTCATATATGATTTTTATATTTGATCAGTATCATGAAGAGATACGAATGTTTGTATAAGATGTCGAGTGGAATATCTTGTTTTCAAAATTCATAAATCAAAGAAGAATATTAATTTCTATGCTTGGATCAGTCACCGGTAAAGATAAAAATCCTTGTACATGATCATCATTATATATGTTATTTTACCGTTGGTCTTGCATTATTGGTTTTGCATCATTGGATTTGAGATCGATAAATTGCTATTCAAAATACCATCATTTGCTTATATGATTTTTGAGCATGAATATGTTATGTCATTATATATGTATCAGTAATTGATGGCATAATTATATGGATATGATATATTTGTCTTGATCACACTGTAAATTGAAATTGATAAAAGAAGTCAAAGTATTATAAATCCATAAAAATAAAAAGAAAGAGAGATGGTTTGGACTGGTTTTGTCATGTGGAACAGCCCGTCAGGAGCTTATGCCTGGGATAGGCCGTCAGGAGCTTATGCCTGGGACAGCCCCCATTGGCTTATATGTGGATCAATCGATCAGAAGCTCATGCTTGGAACAGCCCGTCAGGAGCTTATGCCCGGGACAGTCTCTCACGGATTTTCGTATGTGGGACAGCCGATCAGAAGCTCATCTTGAGACAGTCTTGAAAGGCTTTTAAGTAGAAATTGATTCGGAGGATAACTGAGGTATAGACTTGGTTAGTCCAGAGCCAGAAAGAAAAATGTTAAAGATTATGTGACAATGAAAAGAGAAATGAAAGATAAGACATGAAACAATCGTTGAACAAAAGTATTTCACCCATTAACATATGATGATGCGTCTCTTTTGACAAGACAGATAATTTATAGATGTTTGCATTATTCTGGATATTGAACATGAAATTTTATATTTTATTACTTATCTTTATTTTTAGATTATATTATTATATTGGTGTGATATGTGAAATTTTTACTGGGCTGTAAAACTCGCACCATTCCATTTCTCTTTTTCTTCTCAGAGTTACAGGATGCTCATGATTGGCTGTGGTATAGATTTGCAGGTGAGCAGATGCATAGATAGAGTGTCATGATATTCAATCAAAGGATAGAAAGAATTTCAATTGTAATTATACAAGTTTTACTAATTATTATTAGAATTAAATATTATGGATGTTTAGGTTGTAATGAATTATTTTTGACCTTGGATTTACTCTAAAGAGTGTGTGGCCATCACGTATCTGATCTGAATGTTGGATTTGAGGTGTGACACTCATCATCTAATCTTCATGCTTGGCCAGAAGATACAAACCCAACATAACACGCAGAGTGTAGCATTTGTTCAACACCTAGTCCGGGATGCGATCCTTCTGTACAGTACAGAAGAATTGCATATGTACACGGCACCCCCACTCATTGCCTTCTTATCCTCACTCCGCTGAACCACTACCCATGGAACTGGGCTCGGTACGATTGAAAGCTGAAGGGGGGGCCGATGCCTCTTGGAATCACATTCCTGCCCCTTGACATAAATGGGAAGAGGTGGTACCATCCAAACCAAGATTGATCACCAAGCTAGATCGTTTTTTATTTTTGTGAGATATCATTCAAGTTTCTTAGGAAATTGTAACGTGAGAGAATGTATGGACATCGAAGATATTCTTTTCCTTGTTATTGGATGGCAACGAAGCAAAAATCACCTGTCTATTCTTCTTGGGTAGCAGGCTTCGCCCTTTTTCTCTTCTATTTCTCAGGATGTAAACAGAATAAGTCGATGTATATATTCCAAATGTAAGAACTCATCTTTATAATTTGCTTTGTGAGAGTTGGTTCCTAACATGATACTTCTTATGAGGATATATACTTGACATCAGGATTAAAAATTAAAGGACACCAAAGGGATGCAATGGATGCAGGCCGTCTTTTGTGGAAATAGAACAAACCGTTGCTTGACGAATATATACACCGTAAGAAAATGGAAGAAATTTATTTAATATGATTATTATATGATATATCCATTATTTGGGTAAACTGAAGGGAGAAAATGCAAGGTTGGTTTCATTTCACCAGTCCTTCCAGGTTATCTTAGGTGAAAGAGCTATACATGATGGAGTAGCCTTTGAACCTATGCAAGATAAAATAAGGATGATTAAATAAAATATATTTTTTAATTGAAATGTTATGTTAAGAAATTTATTAAAAGATCTTTTTCAATTTTGTCAAAAGAAAAGCTTAAATTATGTAAAATTATATGAAGGTGGAATTATAGAGTGGATAAGTGTAAAATAAAGAGATAATAAATTTCATATACATAGTTGAGCTGATGTTTTTAGGATAAATTGATTTTTAATTATGGTATCAGTGCCAGATTTGCGTTGGTTTCTCAACAACTTAACCCCATGCACGTGCACAAAGAATGGAGCATTTTGTGTAGAAAGCGGGGAACCAAAACTGAAGTACCTTTTTTTTTTTTTTTTTAATGAAATAAGAGGCTGAGGAGCCGGCCATCTGTCAATTAATCAAAATAGATATTTACATATAACTGATGAGCCATCAGTTTTACAAAAAAGCAAGGGCTTTCGAAGGAGATAAAGAATCTCTGGAACCCAAGTAATTGGGACTACCAACGCAGAGTTCAACTAGTCTGGAAATGTATCTTAACAGAGACATAATGAAGTCCCCAACAGAGAGGCAATGTCAAAACACTTCTACCACTAGGAAAGCGACTATCCTAAAAGATATATTACAACTGATGCAATAGATAGGAGAGAAGTTTTTCTGTTTAATCCCTGCTGGGTCAAACTTGATATATTATGTTCCAAAACATCACCAAGTCAGTCTTCCACCGCTAGACACTTAGTTGTACTAGAAATCTCAAACTATCCAGCTTATGCAGCAGGCTTTGCAGGTAAGGCAGCCTAGCAGTGAAGTCCAGTATAATCCAGCTCTAAAAGTAATGCATACCTCACTGTCCCACTAAAGAGATGATCTTTATCTCAAAGTGAACGATACTCTGATATTTGTGCTGCCAGAAAACATCTCCAGCAGAACGATGAGCTGAAATGTCAGAAAGCCTATTGCTGTTATCGGAATGACATCTTGTTTCAGGGCCTGGAATAGATTTTCAAAGTCGAGGCCATCCTCAACTGTTTCAATTAGTACTTTAGTTCCTAAGAATCTCAAGACCTTGTTGATCAGAACCATAAAACAACCATTCTCGGGTGGTGGAGATGAATTTTCTGTATAAGGTGTTGGGGAGGTATGCTTCAAAACGAAATATTCATCGATTTCTTTCCTTCCACAGTGTCCAGCATAGAGTTCCAACTATGAAATCCCAATCTTTTGGTGGGATTCGTTTGGGGAGCATGTTGGGGGTTTTCTTGAACTTCCGAAAACCTTTATGCGGGCACCCATTTCTTCTTAACCTGCCAGTTCATCTCCAACATTTGGAAGTCCATCCCTTGGAGCACTTCATCCATGGTTATGCTTTGAATACCTATGCTTAGATTGGAAACCTAACTGCTTTCCAAAGACAACCCAATCCATAATCCTCATGCTTTTTCCTGCTATTACAAAAAAAAAAAAGAAAAGCAGCAAAAAGCATATCTTGTCCCTGTATAAGTATCCAAAATATTATTTGGATATCTGATCCAAAAAATTTAGCAAAAAGATATTATTTAAATTTTTTAACTTATATAAGTATCTAAAATTTTTTTCAATAAATAATCGATGTAGGATTAAATACATGTTTTTATAGATCTTCGCACTCTTTATATTAGTCACTATCGTCTTGGACTTACTTTATCCACTAGGCACACAAAAACCTTAAAGCTCGTTTGAATGAATAGACCTAAAATCCTATAGGATTCATGAGTTAGGCCTATATAACCAATAAATTATTTGATTACATGTTGGATTAGGTCTATATTCATAAATATCTAGAAGTACTTTTAAAGTGGGCTGGTCCAAATCTCATAGGAAAAAAAATATCTTAATAGATTTTTTTTCTCCCTCTAAGATTTGAGCTGGCCCACTCCAAGGTATTTCTAAATATTTATGAATATAGATCTAGTTCAGTATGCAATCTAATAATTTTATTGGTTGTACTGTCCAACCCATGAATCCTATTAGGCTTTGGGCCGATCATCCAAACATGCTCTCAATTTTCATCAATGTTGGAGTCTTCTGGATAGCTTTGGCAGTAGCCCATTTCACCAATATTCAATGTTCCAGTTCCAATAATCAGCAACCATTTCTGCTGCTGCTAGATAAAGATGGGGAAATGAAGAAGAGAGAGGCATATCACCTAGCCTGGTATAATTTCGGAAAAATTATCCAGAACCATGTCCAAGTATGAGGCTCAGATTTGTTCAGACTTCAAAAGGAGCAAGGAATCCACTCATGTTCCTCCAAACTGAAGAAGCATTACTTAGCCGTTTGCCTCTAGCTTTGCTGAAGCCTACTCTTTTGCAATATGCTGCATTGACTTGTTCGGCCCAATATTGATCATGATGTCACAGCACTCACTCATTTGGATTAAACATAAGACTTGGTCTCAAAATGCAGAAAAGCCAACCTTTGAAAGCTAATGCCTTTTATTATCAAGGAAAAATTATTTCTTTTTACAAATTAACTGTTGATTCAGACACATATGTAGCAACACATAACCAACCTCCAAATCCAATCAACTAGTATCACCACAAACATTTGTAACACAAACCACGCAACATGGACAAGATATTGGCACAATCAAGAAATATATATGTCACGACACTAAATCTTCTTTGGGATTGTTGTGCTGATGATCAAATCCAAAGAATCTTCCCTGTCCGATGGTAGCATCACCATCACCAGCCCTTCATCAGGAGGTGACACAACATGGTATGACACATGAACGGGCTTATTCGCTTCACTAAAAGCCATGTCTTTAATGCCAAGCTCGTCCCACCACACCTTGCTGAATGCATCATTGAAGGTCTCATTGGACTGAGCCAGCCCCTCTGTACTGCAAGACTCAACCTTCAACTCGCCTGCATGGTCGTTAATGATGAGAGAAAAGTTAGCCACGGTCTTCCCCTCCATCTTTTGCATCACCTCTTTGAGGCAGTGGGTGGCAAGCTTGGTGTAAGATGGCGAGCCCTGGACTCGAGCTCGAGCCACCTTGAAGAGAATGGTGGTGGTGGTGATGGGTTTGGTTGGGGTGGAATCAAGTGGAGTGGACTTGATACGGCTTAGCCGGCCAGGTCTTTGGAAGTAGCTCAAGTGGAATATTGGGTTCTTGGTTTGTTGGTCATGGGCCAGCATTTGGGTGTGGGTTTGGGCCCATAACTTGAGGAACCGGGTTAAGAACAAAGGATCCGCCAGGAGGACGCTGCAGCTGATTCCAATGGAGTATCCATCGCCTTGGAATTGGGTCACCTGCAACCAAAAAAAAAAAAAGAAAGGAAAAATAATAGCCTGTTAGTTGTAATCCTGTTATACTGATTGATGGTCACTGTTGGACCTTTTCCATGTATAGCTGGTTAAAATAATGTACAATTTTCTTTTCAACAAATATTTCTTGAAAAAAGCAAAATTTTCATTTCAAAGAGTAGTTTATATTGTGAATAATAACGTAGTTGAACGAAGTTGTTGTTTTGTCGTTATAATAATTCGTTTTCAGCACTGTTATGCTACATAAATATCTAATAAAAGGACTGGCTAAGCAAAATAGACCATCGTTTGAGCTATCATAGCAGATAATGGCACTCTTGAATCCTCGCCGGAATTATACCAACGTTCCAAAACCAAACTACAAGTTGGCTGGTCATGTCGCAAAGTCCAGACCATGTCTCCTAGTCACATTAAGTCCTCCTTTTTTTTTTTTTTGGAGCGGTGGTGGGGGGTACAAATAAACAAGATTAAGTCTAGTTCAAATATAGTAGATTGAAACCCAAAAATAGTTCTTTCATCAAAAAAAAAAAAAAAAATCCAAAAATTAGTTGTAGCCTGCTGATTGCATCCCTTTTTCCTACATAGGTTTCATTTTCAAACATGCTGTAGTGTTTTATATACATAATATTGTCCCCATTTTTATGTGTTAAGGTGGTAATAAAAAGTGCAGAGATAAGAAAGAAATTACCATATAAGAGAAAGTTTTTTTCTTTCTTTAAGTGTGCATATAAGAGAAGGTTAAAAAAAAAAAAAAAAAAAAAAAAAAAAAGTTAAAGTCCACCTGAACGTAAAACAATGCCGAGTAGTAAGGATTCTCCTGGTCCACGTCCACCCAATAGGCCAGCTGAGCCTCTCTCCCATCCCTCTCCTCTGACTCCAAGAACTCCGACATGGTCATCTCCGCCGAGGCCTGCACCCACCTAACACCAGCATCATTGAACTTGACCTCCCAGAAGCCATCGCCCTCGGAGTCCCTTCGAAGCCTTCCGGCGAGCACCGGCACATCCGGCATCATCGCATGGAGCGACTCTCTTGTCCTCGTCGCCACGTCCAACACCGACTCCCTGGCTTTCTTATAGTAAAGAACGATACGTAGGTGGCTCCGTAGAATCTCGAGCCCAACAGGAGCAACGACGGAGATCCGACGCGATTGTCCGGGCTTCGTCATCCTCCCAGGCGCCACCGTCTGGATGGAATCTATATGCAGTAGTTTGGATGGAGTCACGGTGGAGTTGGAAGAAGCCATAAGCTAAAGGTTGATGCAAAGGTAGAGTGAAACTGTTAAATTGGAGTGCAACAAGCTAGCTTTGGTACTTTGGTATTTATAAGTTTAGAAAAGCACTGTTAGAATCCGTGGTTGGCCCGGGCTTATAAATGAATCAGGACGATAGGTGGTTGTGATAAATGAATGCAAGGAAATCACAGAAGGATATTTAATGGACGGTTGGATGGTGAACACTACCAGTCGTGGTGTACAGTTGGCATCGTATTATGATGCGTTTGGGATAGTTATGGGGCCTGTATATGTAAGGATTAGAAGGACCGTTGGCCTGGGTGTCCTTCCGGATCTCGAAGAAACCTGTTTCTAATTTGATCATCGGATTGCAGCCAATTTCTATAGATACCGTTATGTTACGTTGGGTTAAGTTCCCTGTTATTCTGGATAATCTCATGCTTGTTTACCATCATCGAGTACTTAATTGCATTTTGAGCCTTTGGTGTCTGTAATTAAGATAGGCCTTTATATTCCATGAAGTTGTTTGGAATTCTATAAATAGAGTCACATGTAGCTCAAGCTGTAGATATGATCACTTTATCTACAGATAGGTGCAACAGAATTGTGCCCTGTGACATGAGTTGCATGAGGTTTGTAGTTCGAACTTTAGTTATTGTCGGTGATCCTTGGCTCAGAAGACTACAAGATGAGTGTTGCAATATATATATATATATATATATATATATGCTCTCTCCTATCTGGTACCCCACCAAACCTTGCATCTCTTGGCCCCACCCTTGGTGCTACATTCTCTCTCCCTTGTGATGCAATGGATGACCAGCATGAGGAGTTCTCAATGCAATGGTGGGCCTTGAACAATGGTGGAGACCACGACCTTTTTGTTGTGCCCTCCTCTCTCATTTCCTGTGACTACTAGAAGATCTCCTGGGATTGGCTACTCCAAGATCTAGCCCCAAGCTCAAATCTCTTCGGCTCCTTCTCGATCTTCTATCTTGGTTGCATGATAAAGCACTCCCATTATGTTTTTCTCTATATCCCTCCTTCCTCAATGCCAGTGACTGTTAAGAGCTGTTGCTGACCGGTACCCAAGATCTAGTCCAAAACCTATCTTTTTTTCATCTCTTTCTTGATCTTCCAACTTAATCAAGCAATATCCTCCTCTCGTTCACTACTGATGGCTATCAGAAGAGCCACCAACATCGATACCGATGGATCCAAGACCTCGACCTTTGGCTCTAATCTCTCTTTAGCCCCTCTTATCCTTGCCTTCTTCCCTCCTTCGTTCGTCTTCCGTATTCTCCTCTCCCCACTCTCTTCACCGCTCCCTCTCATTTTTCTATCCAAATAGTGGAGATTAAACTCCTATTATAACTCAACTGCTTATAATTTAAATTGCATCATGACTTGAATTGCAGCTTGGTTCTATTAATAGGGCTCCAGACAATGCTTATCATTGGATAATGATATCTCTCATAATTTTACTTATATTTAGAACAGGAAATATAACAGTCCAAAAATCTCTGAATATATGTATTATTTTGCTAAAAAAAGTCTCTTGCAAAATCAACAACCAAGATATTTACGCAAAATGCATTGATTTTGATTACACTATTTTATGAGCTCATGTGATAAGTGGCATGATGTTAAGAAGGCATTGGGTATGGGGTAATTCTCCCAGAATCAAGTGTGATGTAAGTGGAGGTGATGAAATCATTATGTTTGATTGCACCATAATGATTCTACGTGGTGGTGATTTCAAATCACTCTCACTTCTTAAATCACCATCCAATATGATGATAGAAAATCCACTCTTGAAGATGGGAAGAGAAAATCATTGTTTTTTGCCGCGATATTTTTTCTACATGTATGGGCCGGGTGGACAGTTGAGACATCTTCTTCACAGAAGAGAAGGAACACGCATACGCACATGAGTACGAAGAGAAAAAATCTATTTGATTGTGTTATAAGATTCTTTACTCCAATCCTTAATCCCAACTCTCAAATAAGTTGTTAGGGATATTTTTGATATTATATGGTCCGTGATCTTGAATTTTCGTAGCATATCAAATAAATAACTTGTATATATCCAAAGATCTTTAATCACTGCACTATAGCAAACCAAACATATCGCTACATATTAGATCACCTCAGGATTTGGATCACCAGTGATCTTTGATCACCGTGGTGATCCAATTTGGGTCACCAAACACCCCTTAAAAGTGATTTTGAATCACCTAGTGGTGAGGCAAACTTGCAATGTCAAATCTGTCTTCATTAACTCGCAAAGAAGATTTATGGGGTATTTGGTTTACAATCAGAATCGAAATCGAAATGAAAATCAGAATGGATTGGAATAAGAATCAGAATGGCCAAATCCTATAAAGTATCTGGTTCGTGATCAAAATCAAAATCAAAATCGGAATAAAAATTTAAATCTTTAAAAGAGAGTAAAAATTGAGTTTCAGAAAGATTAGACAATTGCTATTCCACTCCAGAATCAGAATTGGAATAAGATTTCTTCCAACTAGAAACTCCTTCCAACCAAACGGTTAGAATAGGAGTCATCTATTCTCATTTCAATTTCAGACCCCAACTCTCCTCAATCAAACACCTCCATAAGTAATAATCTAAATAAATATCATTACTTTCTTTTTTAGTGGTGCTAGCGGGATTCAACTAGGGGACAAATGTATGGGATGAAATATGGGGCAAGCTTGGATGTTTATATAAGTTGGATGTTTGCTAGACAAGTTTTTTGTTTTGATTAAATGTTTGTTGGACAAGTTAAACAAGACAAAAGAGGTAGTGTTGGTAGAATAAAGGCAAGCCCATTTTTTCGGAGGAGGAACTTTGTCGGTTGCATTGAAGAGAAGCCTTTCTAAGGTGATGGTGGAGTCCACAAAAGAGTTGATGATGGGGGTAGAGGAGAAGATGAAAGGATTTTTTTTCTAATCCATCATGCTCTAAGAAATGGTCCACTTGCACGTATCTCACATACCAAGTGATGTGTTCCCTATTTCTGTTTCAGAAATGGGTTTAAGGAGTATTTTTCTTTTGATATATTCAGCAAGTGTTTAGTTTATGATCGGAATCAAAATTGAAATCGAAATAAATTAGAATGAGAATCGGAATGGCTATATACCCCGAAGCATTAGGTCAGTGACGGGAATTAGAATCGAAATTGAAATCAGAATGAAAATTTAAATACTTAGGAGAGAGCCGGAATTAGATTTTAAGGAGATCGATCATTTCCATTCTACTCCGGGTTCGAAATCAAAATCGGAATAGAACTCCTCAAAATCAAATGATTGAAATGAGAGTTACTCATTGTCATTCCCATTTCAGACCCCAATTTTCCTCAACCAAATACTTCCAATACAATATGTCCTATATCTCTATTCTAGGTTTAGATAGCATTTTCCTTTCTATCTATATCCAATACAAATATCAAGACGATCTATTTACTTCTATTTTTCGCAAGTATCACTATCAAAAAAGCAAACAAGACTCATGCATGATTCTCTTTCTTATTCAATGTGACAACCAACACTCTATCCTCTATCATGGTCCATGATTGTGGCATGTTTTATCCAATCCATAGTTGAGGCTTTCTTTTTCTTTTTCGGTAACATAGAGAGATGAAAGCTTGCATTAAGAGATAAATAAGACAGTGGAGGCTTTCTTTATTGCTATAGCTTGCTCTAACCATTGCAAAGTATTATTTACCAAAAAAAACCATGGTAAAGTATTGGCGATGAGTTAATTTTTAAAGAAAAAAATATTAGTGCAGTAACACCTTCAAAATCTCTTTTCGGTTTCGGCACATACAACCCTGCATCAATTTGGTGGTACATCACATCAATCATACCATCTCATTTTTATGGGTCAATCATCACATGATGATGTGGTAGTCGTGATGGATAAAATATAATTTTTTTTTTTGATAGAAAATATATTTTCTCCTTCAAAACCTCTTCCGTTGCTCTCCACCCTATCACGGCTGTGCTTCTATCGGGAATCTTCGGTTAAGGACAAGCTCTAGGCTTTTGCTTCTGTATGTAATAAAATCAATAGGAAATTTCTGATTTATAGATAGCTACGGGTCACTGGACAAGTCACAATGTATTAAAGGGATATTTTATTTTACTAGTAAATAACAACGTGCTAATGCCCCTGAACGAGGGGTGTCATGACTAATCAAACAACCGATTAAGATTGCAAGTAGTATGTCAATTTTGCATCAATGCCAAAAATTTAGTAATCTTAGATCAATAGCTCTTGAAAACAATTTTATCTTGTTTTAACTCGAACCATAGAACAGCCTAATCCTTTAGAACGAATTCTTTTGGAATTTTTTTGATCCTTAAACCTAAAAAGATTGGAATTACATACCATTGAGAAGCGTCCATGAATGTTCAAATCCAAGAATGTGCCAAATTGATTTAGAGGATACACATTATTGTCTAACACTAACAATTTTAAGTTGAGTTACGTATAGGAGAGGTACAAGAAGGGATGCAAAGAAATTTTCTCATTACAAATCGTGAGGATAAGATCTCCCAATTTCATGGTGACCTTCCGTGACTCTTTCAGAACCAACATATTTCTATGGTTGGTAGGGATGGAGAATCTTTTGAACAACGGAGTAGATTGCGTGATGTCGTCGAAGGAAGATCCTTTCTTTTTTTTGGTCCCAAGCTCTTATCCAAGAAGGCTGAAGTTTCTTTTCCTCTTTCAGGTGGTCCAAAGGCAGTGGAGATTGGTTGGCCAACCTCTATTAAATGTCGTGCACTTACTACATAAGTCAGAAAAAAGACATGGAAACACTTCTTAGTTGACTTCGTAGTGATTAAAATTGCCAAATTTCTTCCGTAATTTCCTATGTGGCTGTGAGTTGGATGTAGCATTAGCAGTACTTGAGGATCCAAGATTGCAATGCTGATGTTGCGTTATTGATATGTGGGATTTGGGTTGAGGTTGCTGTAAATGACTACTTGTTTTATCTTCCATTGACATGATGCCAGACACTCCGGATGGACTGAAACTTTGTTGCATAGTGATGAACAAGCATGTTTGCTAAATCTACAAGTTATGATCCATAGTTTTTTCTCTTTTTTTTTTCGATTTAAGGTTATGATCTATAGTGCAAAATTTCTATTGGACTCTGGTACCAGCACTTGTTATAAGCTAGCATTTAACACATAAAATGCAAGTGAAAAACTAATTCAAGTTAAATTTCTGCTACTATTTTTTTTTTTCTTCGGAACTCTAATAACTCTAGATCTTTTCTTGGAATTCTTCTTTGTTTTGAAAATTTAACTACTCAACCCTTAATCTTATCCTTCCTCACATGCAGTAACGTGAGATCATTGAACCAACAACTCAGTAGCTTCCATGAAATAAGGTAGGAAAGCGAAAAACAAAAGTAGAAGAAGAAGAAGAAGAAATATGGTAGGAGATATGCTTGCCCATTCTCTTTTAAGGCAAGGTTTGAGTGGGAAGTCCATGGTTGATGATGCATGATTTTGTGAAATATGCACAAGAGTAGTAGTGCACTTTGAATCTAATTTTGAGACTCAAACCTCAACTTATAGCTTATCAGGTTTATCTTTTAAACCCAAACCTCATAATTTGGGGTGGATGCTGATTAAGTTTGTGGGTTATCTATCTCTATCAACACCCCAATGTATATATCAGTCAATTCATGTTGGCTCCACCCTAACACAATGCTATTTCAGATGAAGTTGGGGTTTGTAAGCATAGGCCTAATCTAAATTTATGCAACCTCCAGCCCAAGCCCAACTTAGCTTTATAAAACCTCAAGTGTAGACCTACCTAGAAAAAATTTTTTGTGCACCGCGTGCAGCGTAGAAAATCTGACATAGAGCGCATCACTTTATGTGATTTATCCACGTAGCCACCGCTTTCCAACGTGCATTTAATATCTACAGTTCTGCTTTTTCATTTGTAAATTTTGAATGACGAAAATACTCCTGCTCTTTGAAAAAAATAATGATATCCTGTGGTATACTATGATATTGTGCATCAAATTATGATTTTCTACACACAGGATATCATAATATGACCTAAAAAATTATGATATCCTGTGCATATTATGACATCCTGCGTCAAATTATGATTTTCTGCATGTAGGATGTCATAATATGTCCCAAGATATCATAATACAGAAGGGATATTTTTGTCTAATTATTTTTCAATATACATTTAATGCCTATAATTTTATTTTTTCGTTTAAAAATTTTGAATGACGAAAATACTTCTATTCTTTAAAAAAAAATTATGACATCTTGTGGCATATATAATATCTTGCATCAAAATTATGATTTTCTGCATGCAGGATGTTATAATATGGACATAAGATGTAATAATTTTTTTAAAGAATAGGAGTATTTTTGTCATTCAAAATTTTTAAATAAAAAAATAAAACTGCGGATATTAAATGCATATTGAAAAGCGGAAGCTACATGGACTAATTACATAAAATGATGCGCTCCATATCAGATTTTCTACACCACTCATGGTGCACAAAGAATTTCTCAACCTACCTAATTAAAGAGTTAGGGCGTACATTTGGTTCAACCCAATCCAAAAAATGACCACTATGATGCATCAATTGCAGAAGGATAATTTTGTAATAACCATGTATTAACAATATTGTTAGCTTTCTATCTAACTCCTATAAAAAAAAAAGACCTCCCACTTAATGCCTAGCTTTGTAAAGCACTACAAAGTTTTGAAATTAACATATATTATAATTTTCAACACATAACATTAAACTTGAAATGTTATTAACTTTTATAATATACAAGAGACATATTTGGACCAGGACAATTACCCAACTTGCTTTGTATTTCAATATCCTAAAATTTGTCCAAATGGGATTGGATAACAAATCATGCAACTCCTACGCAGATGATCATAGGTGGATTCATGAGTATTAAATTCTGAAAAAATAAGTGCTCTATAAGCCAATCACGAGGGTGATGTGATGAAATTTTTCTGTGTCATCTTCTAACTCATGTAATGATATTTATTCTGATATTAATAAAATGAGGTATTATGATTCATCATTTCAGTTACATCTTTCTATATTAAAGATTATGATGAACCCCAAAGATTAGGATAATAATTTTAGGAGATATGAATAATGGGTCATGTCTATGAGATCTAAAATCTGAATCTTAAACATTTTTTATCATGGGAGCATTGAGTCGGAGATTAATGTTCTGGATAGACTGGTACATCCTATGTATGCTCGATAGAAAGGATGGCTATTCTCACAAGCCACTTGTATGAGGACATTTATACAAAAATATGGATGCTCATTAAGGAATAAATTCACTAAATTGACTTGCTGACAAAGAACATCTTATGGAACCTTATATACATGTCAAAAGATGATTCTCTAAGTGAGAGTTGTGCAAGTGATCCTTAAACCTGAGATTATCATGAAATCTTATGCACATGAATCCATATTTTGGTTCATATTCAATCATGGCATTAAGTCATGAACGAGATGTTCTGGATATAGTGGAGTGTGCATGAAGATTGTAAGTAGATTAACAAAGAATTAATCACTCATAGTAAGAGGAGATGATATCTTATATATTCTCATCTCTAGATAACTTGAAAAGTCTTTGGCCAACATAATATAAAAATTAGATAAGATTTCTAATACTTCATTAGAGTTATCACTGATTGATGGGGCATCAACAATAATATATATTTGAGTTTGACATAAATCTATACTTATATCAGGATGCAGGATGATCGAATAATTGAATTACATAATAACTTACCACTGAAGGGTATATTTGATATTTTTATCAAATTTTACATCTTCTTGGTAGTCATGATACATTGCTATACATCAATCTTAACTTGTAGATTTAAATAAATTAATGATTTTAATTCATTCTTTAATTAAAAAGTTTTCTAATTGATGAATTCAGATTGGTATGAATTGGACCTTAATTGGTTAAGAATGGATCTAATCGAATTAGGTCAAGATCACTTAGATCTATTACTGGCTAAATGTGGAGCCCAATAGGTCACACATATAAGAAAATTGGTCAAAGAGTGTTAGATGTGTGTCCTAGAAATCAATCTTGACTGACACATATCTTTCTCTAAGATATGTTTTGTACTTGATGGACAGTCTTTATAACCAATCATATCATTTGTGTCCATGATTTATCCTAAAAATTAATAAAGATGATTTTATGTACTCTCAAGGTATTGAGAATTTGAGACATATATCATTAGTGATTAATTTCTAAATACTCCCGATCGAAGCATCATCACGGAGGATAGTAATCAATCCATTCAAGATTGATGCATGGATCACCTCCTTTTAGGATAGATAAGTTTCGAGTCTGTGGTGTAGAGACACTAGGATGAGAGTACAGATGGTTGTTAGAGAACAACTTGCATTGAGCATGACCAACATGAGAAACCACTGGATGCTTACTCACTCGTTAGTAGTTTTCTCGATGCTGCAATAGTGTGACTAGTCCTTTGATCTGCTGTATGTTGGCTATTCGCAGCGAGGCTACTTAATTTGACTGCACGTTATTTTGGTCCCTAGCCATTCAGATTCTTACTGTGTATGTTGGCTATTGTAGGTTCAGATTTGCTGTTTGGAGTAGGATGCACTTAGATAGAATCTATCGATCTTGGTAGAAAAAGAGAAGTCCTATGCGATTTATAAAACTGAGTTCAGAAAATTTTTGGCCAGAGTAAGTGTAAATACTAGAAAAGAGTTTTCACGGAATTCACAGATGAATTTGAGTCAAGCCAATCTAGCATATAACTAATGATGAGATTTGAGTAATTCTTCATGACCTCTGTCTAATTGGGACTTACGATAAAGAGATTGTATCACACGATAACTGTATCTAAGGATTCATCTTTTTTGTTCTGCTGGATTGCCACTACATACTGCTAGATGTCACTGGTGGGTCGTGAGAACTCACTAGGATCATTTTCAGATCAACGATCCTTGTTAAGGTGAGTTGGAATTGTTCTAGCCCATTGAAAAGAGTTTTGGTGATACTGTGATGGAGATCACGGTATGTCTCACTACCAGATAGAATAAAACCTGAGGGGTCACGCACAAAAGAAGCATGACCTAATCAATAGCTTAGATCATATTCGAATTATCAATCAGATTGATAGTTTGAATTTTAGAAATTGCTAATTTGTACTTGTTACAGTTTTGACAGTTGTTAATTGTTAGCGCAGGGACTTAATTATAAATATTATAATTTTATTCAGACTGATTAAATTATAGATTAAATTTTAATTAATTTAAATTTAATTTAATTTAATTTAATTTAATTTAATTTAATATTAATTAGATTCAATTATTCAAATCAGATTTAGATTTCAAGCTTCATTGGATCAGACTTGACAGTCTTTCGACTTCAGCTTGATTCGAACTCGATTTGAATCCGATTGAGATCCAATTTGAATCAGATGAACCATGACTCAGAAAGTGTAGATTTTATGAGATGCTCTCTCTAGATATTATGAAAAGAAAGAGAGGGAGCGCATGAAGATGCACCCCCTTTGTTTCTTGCGTGTGTGAAGAGTGGAGGGGCGCCAATAGTTGGCGCCCCATCCTTCTGGAACTCTCTCTCTTTAAGATAACTATCCAAATTTAATTTGAATAGATATATTATCAAGAAAATATTCTAATCTGATTAGAATGGGGTGTTGAATATTTTTTTGTGCTGCAAAAAATAGGAAAAGATGGGGCGTGTGCAAGGTTAGTGCATGAGATAAGTTTCTTCTTCCTTCTTTTATCTCAATGAATCTTGTCCATTATTTTTGATTTGAACGCCTAAGATCAAATAAGATTTGATCTTTTAGGCCGTTAAGAAGAGGTTGTGCATGGGATAAGAAGGTTTGGTGCGATAAAAATTAAATGTAGGGCGTGAGTCTTTGGCATTAAGAAGTGGGCAACTTCTTTAGGACAAAATCATCTCAATGCCTCCTCCTCCCTTCCTCCTTTCTTCCTTACATCCCAACACCCAGATCTAATAGAGATCAGATCTAAAAGAGAAAACAAAAGAAGAAGAAAAGTTTTTCTTCTCTTCTTGGTGATCTGATTCAGATCCCGTCGAATCTGCGCGAAAGAGTTCACGCAGCGATTTTCTTCGAGATCTAAAAGAAAAGATATAGATCCAAGGTTAAGAAGCGAGATCTGTAAGGTGCTAGCACATTGGTGATCTTGGTGCTCTGATCAAACATCTCCATGTGGATACCAATAGAGGCCGGACGCATGCGCGGCTACGATTAGAATCCTGAACATCTGCAGATCCAAAGGTATAAAGATCTGATCTCTGATTTTATTTTGCTAACATTTATTTTTCTTTTCAGATTTCAAATCATGGTAGCATATTCATATCAAGATCTTAGCTATGATTTTCAGATAAGATCTGATACGTGTTTAAATTAAAAATATTTTAATTTATTTATTTTTACTGTATAATTTTTTTAAAAAAAATTAAACTACACGTACGGAATCATAATATTTTCTAACAGTAGTATCAGAGCATAGATTCTAATATGAATATGAAAATCTCTCAGATCTAAAATCTAATTTATAGAAATCAGATCTGAAAATTAGTTAGATGATCCACATCATTCTAAAATAAGGTTACCCTGACATAATCCTGTTATGCTGAACGGTTGTCCTAGAATGATGTAGAACATCAATCAATATTAGATCTGAATTTTTTACATATTGTAATGTGATTACAGAATTATTTTGTATCTAAAATTATTTTAGATCTAAAATAAATCATGAGTTATTCAAATTTGAAATTAGTTTAGATCTGAATATATTAATTAAAATTTAATTTGGATCTAGTATGATTGCTAAAATTTTTCTTACATGCATAGATTCAAAATTATTATTCATATATTTGACATGTGAAAGATAATTAGATCTGATTTTTAATTGATTACATATGTGATATGTTAGATTAATCTCTTAGTAGCTTAGTAATCGAATTGGGATAATCACCATAGCCATCCAATCATAAGAAGATGAAGGGATTAAAGTTCCTCTCTTATCCATTCGATGGGTTCTCTCTTACGATGTGTATGGGTGCTGGCTGTGATATTTCCCATGAAGATGAATAGCGAACGAAAAATTATATGTGTTATATATTTTAAAATTTAATCAGATTATGCATATATTTTTATATGTTTTAGATCACTAAAATATTATATGTGATATATTATTTTGACACACGATCTAAAATTTAATTTCTGCAAAATCCTAAATCTAAAATCCTAGGATCTGTTTGCATGAAAATATAAAACTATGACTGATATATCTATGGAGTCGACTTGATTCTTAATTGGATTGTGCTGATGAGCTGATTTGTTGATGAGCTGACTCAATTTTGCAGGCTAGGTCTATAGATTTTTATTTATCTCAATATTATGTCGACTCACTGTGATAAGTTGATTCGTGTATCAGAACGAGTCGACTTGATTCTGCAGACAGTAAAATTGTATGAGATACAATACAAATTATTTAGATTAAAAATTATTTTGAGATCTAAATTTAAACCCATGTACATAATGTACTTAATTGAGAATTAAATTTTAAAATTATAAGATCTAAAATTATAAATTTAAGATCTAAATTTCAATATATAAAATATGGGCTTTGGGTATGGGTTGAACAAATTTGGTTTTAAGACTAAACTACAACTAGGGTCATTGATTAGATCAGGTTAGAATCTTTTTCGATTTTGAGCAGTTGATCAAACCTAGTTAAGAGTTGGTTGGGATTAGGTTAAAGGGGTTCAAAATTAAATTTAGTTGTAGTTGGTCAAATTGATTCGCATTTGATGTGAATTAATTAAGTCAAAATCGAATTTGGCTCAGTAGTTCGAGCTCGGGTCTATGGGTTAACCTAATTGATTTTAATCAACCAATTTGGTGTCTAAAGCAAGTCTTAGATGGTGGTTCTTTAATTGATTCTATTGTCTGACTTGATCAATTTATTGATGTCTAAAAAAAGTAAGGGGGGACCCTCACTCATCTTTACTTATCTGGCCATTTTGAGAGATTATGTTTTGTATTAGGTTACTTATTGATCCGAGTTCACCGATGTCGATTAGGTTGGTCAGACATTAAATATACTGACCCAAATCATATTAGTTATTACATCAGATGTATGTGACTAAATAGAAGAGATCTGAATCTAAATCTTCTCACTAAATATTAAGTCTATTGATCTTCCACCATTGTAGAGATGCGGATGCCTTTTCTGACATTGATCATTCTCGACTAGTTATAGTGGTTTGGCTGCATCGAAAAGGCACAATCACTCTATTGGCATTAGATGCCCCGGAATAAAGATGGGATTGGGCCCAATAACTATTAAGTAAGGGACCCAATGACGGTTTTACACTTGTTGGTGAATGATGGGTCGGATTTAACTAAGAAATATGTCAATAACTGTTAAGTGAGGCCACAGGACTTAGAGATCAAGTTGCTGCAATGTGCTTGGAGAAGCATCTGACTTAGAGATCAAGTTGCTGCAATATGTTTGGAGAAGCATTTGGATTAAGAGTTATCCACGCATTAGTATACGTATCATCAATAACTATTAGGTGAGGTGCCGTAAATCGATGGGATGGCAGCACCCACTAGAATCACTTATCGCATTAGGATTTTTGTTTCTCTACCTGAGATGTGTGAGAGACTCGAAAAATTAGTGAGAGTCTTTGTTTGTTTTTAAAGTTTCTAGAACAAATTATTATAAGTACAATCATCTAATTAAATCTTAACTCTCTATGATCAATTCTGTCAGCTTCTAATCCTCTAGCTCGAATCATAGATATTAACTACTTAACCAAAATCAACTACATATTCTGACTTAGAAATCTAAGAATAGTTCTTAGTTTTTAAAAATTAAATCATGTTCTTAATCAGATTAACCCAATGTCATCAGTTTGTCCAATTCATGGTCAACAAGCTATACTTGATAAATGGTTGGACATTGACAATTAGATTAGGTACTATAAATTAGACTCCATAGTTGATGAAATCTAATGTATGCATAAGGACATGTAGACTGTCAATGACATGCTAATTCATCTGCAATAGTTATGAAATGATCAGAGTTGCGCAGTGCATGAGATACGTGATGGATAGTTTGTCCATGATCGATGATCAAGGACATTGAAGAACTTGAAAAGCTCGACATGACCATGCATAAGAAATTGCTAATAGATTTGATCCTGCAATCTCTGATTCATACGGATTGTTTATGAAACTATTATATAAATAAATATTATAGCACCTTAACTGAATTGATCAATATGCTGGTAACTAAGGGACCTTAAAAAGTTCAGAGGTACATATCTGAAAAATCTAAAGAATATTGACACACTTTTGGAAGGTATGTCAAATTGCTCAAATTTGATCTTATGATTTTCTCTTTTTTATTAGACTCTAGTGCATATTATGCACTTTAATATAGAGTCTAAGGAAGGAAGAGGACTGAAGGAAAGTGAAGAGACTCTTTTGAGTCGGTAATGGCGTAAAAGTTGCACTATGATCGTGGACACCTAACCTCGATGATTACCATTTTTATCATTTGCATGGTGATGCATTTGCGAACTTATTTGAGTAAATAGTGAATGTCATTGGGTCTGAGAGATTCAGAATCAAATAATCTGAAGTATACAGATGATTTTTTTGACTAGGTCATGTATAAGAAGAAATGATTTGCCGACTGGAGATAATGGACCTTTGGGCTTATTGACTGTAAAGTCATATCTAGTCTGTGAATCATCTCTTTGAGGATTAATGATTAAGCTGTCCTTTGCAGATCAAAGAGATAGGACCACTAGACACTTACCCTATACACGATGTGCATGGCCCATTTGATGAGCCATGCTAGGAGGTTATCACTGCTTCATCACCTTTACCGATGAATAGTCATGGTATAGGTATATATGTGAGATATAATCTGAAAGACTTCAAAAAGTTTAAAGAATTCAGATGTGAAGTAGAAAAATAAATCGAAAAAATTCTAAAGGTACTTCGATCAGATTAAGAATGCAATACCAAATAGAGATTTTATCGGTTATCTAAACAGAATGGCATAGTTTTATGATAAAATTCTCTTTAGTGTATCTGTGAGGAGCAATGGTGCTATATGAGATATGGTCTAGTCCATCATGAATATTACTAATTTAACTGTTATTTCTTTAGAAATAAAATTTAATTTTTAAAATTTAAATTAGGTTCTCTCTAAAGTTGGTTTCACCACACCATATGAGATATGATATGGTGGACAAGTTAGAGGATAGGTCTGTGAGAGCTCATTTATGAGATATCCAAAAAGAATTTGGGATGTCATTTTCTCTTCCCAATGGTTCACAATCTGATTGTGAGCAATCATACTATTTTCTTAAAAATAGTAGGAGGATGAACTCAAAGAGAAAGTCTCTAAAGAACAATGAGTCACAGGATCTGTACAACCTAGCTATTTAAGATGAGCCAATATATGTAGTACCTTCTCCATCTCATAGATCTAGTAGGATCTTCCATCCTTTAGAAAGGTACTTGATATTCTTACAAAAAATTTAGAGAAAATATTTCTCGAGAAAGATTGAAAATATAGGGATGATCCCGAAACCTGCAATGAGATGATGTTGTGCATCGATCCTAAGAAATGGATGTGTAGATAGCCCTACTAAATGGATATCTTTGAAAGGTATCTATTTGCAGTGGCATATGAATTTTACTTCCAGTGATAGAGATCATACTGTGAAAATCTATTTATGGATTGAAGCTAAAATCTTGAAGTTGGAATTGTTATTTGATTTCATCAAAAATAATAAGGAGGAATCATATAGTTACATGAAGGTCAGTGAGAGGGTCTCATACTGACATCGGTTATGATATGGTTATATATAGAATTTTCTTATCAAAGATCTAGATCAAATATTCTGAAAATAAAAAGTCTATAGAGATAGATCCTAAAAGGATGTTTGATTTTCACAGATATGTACATAAAAGAGATGCTGAAAGGGTTCGGTATTGAAACCTTCAAGAGGGATCCGTTATCCTCTTAGGCATGGGTATATGCCATGCTATGTACTTGACTTGGTATATCTTGCTGTGAAAGTTACGAGCGGATATCAGTCGAATCCAGGCTGAGAGCACTGGATTGCTGTGAAAATATTTCAAGTACTTGAGTAGCACTAAGGGATTATTTCTTGTCTTTGAAGAAGGGTTAGAGCTAAGAATGGGAGGATATACTGATATTAATGATAGAATATCTATATCAGCATGTATTCTTGAGTTATATTGGTTTGGCATGTTGGAAGGATTTTAGGCAATCGATCAATGGAAGCTGAATATACCATAGATGTGCAGGATGCGTTCTGATTCTTACGATAGTTGCGAAACTGAATGTCATACCATTAGATGTTTTGACATTGTACTGCAAAGATAATGATCCATAGCTCTTGCTAAGGAGCCAAGGTCTCATCAGAAGTTCATGCACATAGAACAGAGATATATGCGATTACCTCCAATAAAAATATATGAAGGTACAGAGAGTAAACTCCACATCGGATGTGGTGGGCCCGAGTCACTTAGTGTTGGATGTATGCTCTAGAAGTCAATCTTGGTTGACACATTTCATATCTCTAAGATATGATTTTATACTTATTGGACAGTTATATTATCATTTATATTTATGTATCCATGAATCATCCAAGAGATTAACAAAATGATAACACATATTCTCAAAGAATTGAGAATTTGAGACATGTGTCATTAATGGTTAATTCCTAAATTGCTCATGATCAAAGGATCATCATGGAGATGGTGATTGATCTGGATAGATCAGTGCATGGATCACTTCCTTCGGACAGATGGAACTCGAATTCGCGGTGTAGAGACACTGGAGCGAGAGTGCAGATGGTTGTTAGAGAACAACTAGCACGGAGCATGACCAATGCGAGAAGTCACATGGATATCTACTCACTCATTAGTAACTTTCTCGATGCTGCAGTTGTATGATTGATCCTTTAACCGAGATGGTACTACTACTCGTAGTGAGGCTGCTGGAGTTTGACTGATACATCAACATGGATCTTAATGAGTTCTTGTAGTAGATATTGGTGACAGTTGGTCCACTGTAGGAGTAAGATGTGCATCAAGATAGGATCTATCGACTCTAGTAGAAGGGAGTAGTTCTATGTGATTTAAAAGGCTGAGTCCTTAAGTCTATGGCCATAGCAGTGTAATTGATGAAAAATTTTTTTTATAGAATCACATATGGACTCGAGCCAATTGAATTTATCATATAACCGATGTTGAGGTTTGACGATTCATCCATGACCTGCCATCTGGTCGAGACTCATGATAGAGGGACTGTATCATACGTTAACTGCACTTAGAGATTCATCATCTTTTATTCTGCTGGATTGCCACTACATACTGCTAGATATCACTGGTAGATTGTGAGACTCACAAGTATCATCTTGATGATCAATGATCCTTAGTGGGCAGAGTTAGAATTGTTTCAACCCATTGAAAAGAGTTTCAATGATATTATGATAGAGATCATCATATATCTCACTATCAGACAGAATAAAACCTTTGGAGTCACACATAAAAAAGATTTTTGACTGATCAGATGGTTGAATTACGATTATGAATCATAATAGAATTTGATTATCAATTTGATTGATAATTGATCCAATATAAATATTGCATTATGTAACTTGTTAAAGAGTTAGTGAGTTATAGGAGGATTAATTAGCAATAGGATTGCTAATTATCTCAATTTGATTGAGCAATGAGACTTACATTAAGTCTAATTAAATAAGATTTAATTTGATTTGATATGGATTTAATTTGATAAACCCTAATAGGATTATAAGATAACCCAAAAAAATTAGAGGATTAGTCCCAGTTGAATTAAGATTTGGGTTTGACTCAATTTCTAATTAGACTAGGATCTAAATATAAATATAAAAATTTTTATTTGGACTAAAAATTCTCATATTCATGGGTGCACCAAATTCTAATTGGATTAGGATTAAATTGAGTTTGACTCAAGCATCAAGATAGAGTCCAATAAGACTAGGATTCCTCCTCCAATTAGGTGACATAAAATCTAAATAGATTGGGCTCCAAATCAGATTTAGTTTCCCATCTATTTAATCTAATCTGGCCTTAATATGATTAGGATTGATTACAAATTTATTTAATTTAAAACAGTCACCTAATCTAAGAGTCCCATGAGAATTAAACTACCTGGATTCCATGCGCCAAATATGTCCCACACCTAATCAGATTTTATGCCACCTCTCCACTGATTTTTGACGCCACTTTTCCTCACTTTTTAGCATGTAAGAAAGAAAGAAAATCACCTTTGTTACCATGTAATTTATGGGCGAAACTTGATTGGAGTCGGCGTCCAATGTTTGCAAGAGTCCTAAAATGTTAGGACTCTCATCTCCTATCCAAACTAGATCTCTATCTAATGCCTATTTAAACACCACCCTTTGGGACGTGTAAAGGGTGAGAGAGGATCAGTTTTGGATGCCCAAAAGGAGAGATATTGTGCATGGAATACAAAGGAGAAAAAGAGGGGAGCGCACGACATGAAAAGGGTCCTTGGCATGAGGTATGTATCCTTTCTTTCTTACACAATCAATTATTGGTTGTTTGGACATCTCCTTCTCTCTCTATTATCCATGTTTAGATATGGATGTCTCCTCTTTTTCTTATTCAAAAATTGGATAAAATTTTTACATCTATATTGTAGAGATTTGGTGCATGGATTTTAAGAAGAAAAGAGAAGAAAAAGTTCTTCTCATGATCTCTAGCATAGAGATCAAGATCCTCCTACATCTTCTTCTTCTCTAAGAGTGTCTTGAGAGAAAAAAAAATTTTCAACCATCAAGATGTGATCTCTGTAAGGGAGCTAGCACCCCGGTGAGATCAAAAGGCTTCTGATCAGATCAGAATCTCATGTGGATATCCGTAGAGGTCGGACACTTGTGCGACTACAAGAGACCTTCAGAAGACATCCATGTTCATCTGTTTGCAGTGAAGATTGATCCATGCCGAGGTATGTTTTATATTTATTTTTTTCTATTTGATTTCTGTATCTGAATCTTATCTCATATATGATGATCCTGTTTATGGTTTGAAATTTTGATCTTATGCATGCTTAGATTAAATTAGATTTAATTTAAAAAAATTTTAAATTCTATTACATATTTATTTTAAAAAATCATGCGTGCATGAAATCATAAAACTCCAACACTTAACCAACTGAAAATCGAAGCCTGTCTTCAAAAGATGGGGCTCAGGTATATGGCAGATTGGCCTTAGTGCAAGTAAAAGTTAGTTAGATGTGTGTCGTAGAAGCCAATCTTGACTGACACATACCTTTCTCTAAGGCATATTTTGTACTTGATGGGCAATCTTTGTAATCAATCATGTCATTTGTATTCATGATTTGTCCTAAAAATTAACAAAGATGATTTTGTATATTCTCAAAGTGTTAAGAATTTGAGATATACATCATTAGTGGTTAATTTCTAAATACTCTCGATCAAAAGATTATCACGGAGGACAGTGATCAATCCATTCAAGATCGATGCATGGATCACCTCCTTTTAGAGCAGATGAGTCTCGAGTCTGTGATATAGAGACACTAGAGTGAGAGTATATAGGTGGTTGTTAGAGAACAACTTGCACTGAGCGTGATCAACATAAGAAATCACTTGGATATCTACTCACTCGTCAGTGATTTTCTCAATGCTGCAGTGATGTGACTGATCTTTTGATATGCAGTGTGTTGACTATTCGCAGTGAGGCTACTTAGTTTAATTGCATGTTATCTTGGTCCCTAGTCATTCGAGTTTTTACTGTGTATGTTGGCTATTATAGGTTCAGATTTGCTATTTGGAGTAGGATGCACCTAGATAGAATCTATCAATCTTGGTAGAAAAGAAGAAGTTCTATGCGATTCGTAAGTTCTATGCATGCTTAGATTAAATTAGATTTAATTTAAAAAAATTTTTATATTCCGTTGCATACTTATTTTAAAAAATTATGCATGCATGAAACCATAAAACTCCAACAGTGATATCAGAGCCACGTCATATGTATAAGATTAAGATTTAGATTTAAAATCTGTAAAGAAAAATTTCAGATCTAAAAAGTTTTGATGTCGTTCTGACATAAGGTTGTCCTGGCATAACTTGTTATAATGAATGATTATCCTAGAATGATGTTAAAATTTTTAATTAAATTAGACTTTTAAATTTAATTTTTTCTCATATATATGATATATATTTTGTTATTTAGATCTAAAAAGAGTTTCGAGATCTATTTTGATTCATATATATGATATATAAAAATATATTTAGGGTTGAAATTTATTTCTATGACCTGAACTTATTTATGTATATGATACATATTTGTATACATGATCTAAAATTATTTTGAGATCAAAATTTACTCTTCATATAAGGAATTTAGATCTAAAAATTTTGATTTAAGATATGAAATTAGTATTTATGCAAGAGGGATTGGTCATGGGTAGATCAAATTAGGTCCTGTAATTGGATTATATATAGAATTTCTGATTTGATCATATTGGGTTTGAATCGTTTTATCAGTTGATCGAACTGAGTCAAGAGTTGATTAGGATGAGGTCAATAGAGCTTAAGATCATATAATTATTGTTGATCGAATCGATTAACACTCATATATAGAATTGATTAACCTAAGGACCTAATTTGACTTTGTAGCTCGAGTCTGATTCACCTAAGCCAACCTATTCGGATCAATTGTCCAATTGGTGTCTAAGATAAGTAGTTGAAAGATAGTTATTTAATTAATTCCATTCGCTGATCTGACTAATTTATTAGTATCTAAGAAAAGCAACGGAGGGACCCCACCATTCTCCACTTATCTAACTAATTTGGTAGATTGAGTCTCAAATATGGTTACTTGATGGTTTGATTTAGTCCATACCAATTATATCAGTCATGTGATGATTGATTAGATGAGACCTAAACTCAAATCTTTCTACCAAATATTAAGTCCAAAGTCTTCCACCGTTGTAGATGTGCGGGCGTGCTATCGGCATTGATTATTCTCAACTGATCATAGTGGTTCAATTGCATCGAGAACACGCAACCACTTTATTAGCAAAGAGTTGCTCCGAGGTAAAGATGGGGTTGGGCCTAATAACTGTTAGGTGAGAAATCCAATGACGGCTTTGCACCTGCTTGTGAACGATGGGTCTGACTTAACTAAAGAGTGTGGGCAATAACTGTTAAGTGAGCCCACATGACTTAGAGACTAAGTAGCTGCAACATGCTTAGAGAAGCATCTGGACAAAGAGTTGTCCATACATCGATATTTATTCATGTTATTAATAACTATTAGATGAGATACATAGCATCGGTGGGACCGCAGCACCCACTAAAAATCCAATTGTCACGTTAGAATTTTTGTTTCTCCACTCGAAGAGTGTGAGAGATCTGATAAAATAGTAAGAGTCTCCTTTTTGTATCTAAAAGTTTCTAGAATAAATTATAAAAATAAATACAATCATTCAATTAGAATCTTTGCTCTTTACTGTTCATTGTGTCAACTTCCAACTCTCTAGCTTGAATCCTAGATATCAACCGATTAATCGAAATCGATTACATAGATTGGCTCACAAATATAAGAATTATTCTTAATTTTAAAAAATTAAGCAAAATTCTCTATCAGGTTGTTCTAATATCAACAATTCGTCCAACCCATAATCAATGAGCTATACTTGATGAGTAGATGGATAATGTCAATAAAGATAGGTGCTATATGTTGAAGTCCATGTTAGATGAACTCCAATGCATGCATGAGTACATGTTCATTGTCAACGACATATTGATTCATCTATAAGTATTGTGAGGTGATCAGAGTCGCATAGCGCATCTGATGCGAGATGGACAGTCAGTCTATGATCGTTATTTGATAATAATCAAGGATATTAAGGAGTCTGAAAGGCTCGACATGACCATACACAAAGAATTGCTTATGGGTTTGATCCTGTAATCTCTTATTAGTTTATATGGATAGTTTGTTATGAACTACCATATAAAAGACCATTATTGCACTTTATCTGAATTGATCACAGTGTTGCTAGCAAAGAAATCTTGAAAGAGTTCAGAGATAAATATCTGGAGAGCCTAAAGAAACGAAGACATGCCTAGAGTAGGCATGTCAAGATTGCTCAATACTATTCTTACGATTTTTTCTTCTCCCGATTGAGTTTTAGACTCTAGTATAGAGTCAATGGGAAGGTGGAGGGCCGAGGGAATAATCCTTAAATTGGCTATGGGACAACAGTTGCTGCTGTGGCTATGGGTATCTATCCTTTGTGATTATCGTTTGGATTTAGTTCTTAGAGACAGTCTCTATCATTTGCTTGGTGATGCATCTGTGAACTTAATTGAGCAAGCAGTGAATGTCATTGAATCTGAGAGATCCAGAATTGAGATGAACCTTAAAATATATGTGGAACCTATGGCTAAGTCATATTGAAGAAGAAATGATTAATAAACTGAAGAAATATGGACTTGGGCTCATTGACTATTAAGTCAAATCTAGTTTATGCATCATCTCTTTGAGAAAATATGACCAAACTACTCTTGTGGGATAAGAGAAAAATGACCACTGAGATACTTATTCTTGTACACATTTGATGTGTGTAGCCCATGTGATGTGCTAACTAAGGAGTTGTCTCTACTTTGTTATCTTTACCGATGATCAGTCATAATATGGATAAGTATATGAGATACAAATCTAAAATTTTTTGAAAGATTCAAAAAATTCAGATGTAAGTAGAGAAGCAAATGGAAAAATTTCTAAAAATATTTCGATCGGAACGAGGATGCAATATCAATGAAAAAAATTTCTCGACTGTCTCATAAAATATCATAGTTTCATATTGGACCGCTCTTAGTACATCTCTGCTCTACGAGATAAGAAGAGTTATAGGACTGTATGTGATATGGTCTGGTCCATAATGAAAATCACTGATGTATTATATTTTTTTAGGGACATGCTTTAATTCTATGAAATTGGATTCTCTCTAAATCTGTTCCTATCACACCATATGAGATATGACATGGTGAGAACTGAATCTTAATTATTTTGAGATTCAAGGATGTCCAGCCTATGTCTAAGACAGTAGGTGGATATGTTAGAGGATAAATCTATAAAGCTCATCCTAAAAGAGTTTGAGATATTACTTTCTGATAGGATCACAATGTGATTGTGACCCGATATGCTATCTTTTTAAAAAATTATTTAACTAAGTTGAATCAGTGGGAGGAAAGTTAAGCTCAAAGAGAATGTCTCTGAAGAACAGCGAGCCTTGAGACCTTAAGAACCTATTTATCATGATGAGCCAGTAGATATATATTCCTCCTTCACCTCGTATACATAGTAGGATCTTCAATCCTCTCGAAAGATACTCGGATATGCTTAACAGAGGATGTAGAGAAAGTCATTTCTCATGAGAGATGGGAGCACAGAGATGATTCCAAAGCCTACAACAAGACGATGTGAGACATCGACTCCAAGAAAGGGATGTGAAATAGCTTTCCTGAGTAGAGATCTTTTGATGATTTCTGCATGGAATATAGCCTATGGATTTTACTTCTTGTGATAAGAGATCACAAAATCTGTAATAATCTTGGAGTTGGACCACATCAAAAAAGAAGAATTATGAATTTTCATAAGGGTCAGTGGGAGTGTCCAAAACTGACATCGATTAAAATATGGTTGTATATAGATTTTTTCATGAAAGACATAAAGCGAGCGTCCTAAAGATCTATGAGGTAGATGCAAATGGATGCTTGTGTTTTCACAGATAAAGTATAGAGAGTAGATGCTGAAAGGATTCAGTATAGAAATCTCGAAGAGGGATCTGCTACCTTCTTGGACATAGATATATGCTAAGTAATGTACTTGAATTGATATAGATTATACTGTGAGTGTCACAAGTAGATATCAGTTGTATCCAGATTGAGAGTGCTGGATTGCTGTGAAATCATCCTTACGCTCTTAAGAAGAACTGAGGACATATTCTTAATTTGGAGAATGATCAAAGCTAAGAGTGGATGGATACACCAATTCAAATTTTATGTCTGATATTAATGTTAGAATATCTATATCATTGGGTGTGTTCCTATGTCAATATTTTGGAAGGATTCTAAATAATCGGTCGATGGAAGCTAAGTACACTGTAAATGTGTAGGATGCATTTTGGTTCTAATGTTAGTTATAGAATTGATTGTCATGCTATCAGATGTCGTGACATTATACTGCAAAGACAATGACACTATAGTCCTTGCTAAGGAGCCTAAGTCTCACCAGATATCCAAGCACATAGAGCAGCAGAATACGCGACTACCTCAAGTAGAAATACATAGAGATGTAGAGAGCAAACTCCACATGTGATGTAGATGACCCACTGTTAAGCCACTTAAGCTAGCCTAAGACTAAAGCTTGTCTTGTGAAGATGGGGCTTGGTACATGGCGAATTGACTTTAGTGCAAGTGGGAGATTATTGGATGTATGCCCTAGAAGTCAATTTTGGTTAACATATTTCATATCTCTAGGATATGATTTTGTACTTACTGGGCAATTATATTACCATTCATGTTTATGTGTCCATGAATCATTCAAGAGATTAACAAGATTATGACACATATTCTCAAAGAGTTGAGAATTTGAGACATGTGTTATTAATAGTTAATTTCTAAATTGCTCCTAGTCATAGGATCATCATGGAGATGGTAATTGAACTGGATAGACCAGTGCATGGATCGCTTCCTTCGGACATATGGCTTTCTAGTCTGCAATGTAGAGACACTGAAGCGAGAGTGCAGGTGGTTGTTAGAGAACAACTACCACTGAGCGTGACCAACATAAGAAGTCATATGGATATCTGCTCACTCGTTAGTGACTTTCTCGATACTGCAATTGTATGATTGGTCTTTTGACTTGAGATGGCACTACTACTCGTAGTGAGATCTGCTCACTCGTTAGTGACTTTCTCGATGCTGCAGTTATATGACTGGTCTTTTGATCTGAGATGGCACTACTACTCACAGTGAGGCTGCTGGAATTTGACTGACACATCAATATAGATCTCAATGAGCCCGTGTAGTAGATGTTGATGACAGTTGGTCCACTGTAGGAGTAAGATGTGCATCAAGATGAGATCTATCGATCCTAGCAGAAGGAAGTAGTCCTATTAGATTTAAGAGGCTGAGTCTTTAAGTCTATGGCCATAGCAGTGTGATTGATGGAAAAAAATTTTTATAGAATCACATATGGACTCGAACCGATTGAATTTATTATATGACCAATGTTGAGGTTTGACGATTCATCCATGACCTACCATCTGATCGAGACTCATGATAGAGGGACTATATCATGCGTTAACTGCACCTAGAGGTTCATTATCTTTTATTCTATTGGATTGCTACTACATACTGCTAGGTGTCACTGATAGATTGTGTGACTCATAAGTATCATCTTGATGATCAATGATTCTTGATGGACAGAGTTAGAATTGTTCTAACTTCTTGAAAAGAGTTTCAATGATATTGTGATAGGGATCATAATATATCTCACTATCAGACAGAATAGAACCTATGGGGTCACACACAAAAAATTTTTTTGACTGATCAGATGGTTGAATTATGATTATAAATCGTAATAAGATTTGATTATCAATTTGATTGATAATTGATCCAATGCAAATGTTGCATTATGTAACTCGCTAAAGAGTTAGTGAGTTATAGGAAGATTAATTAGCAATAAGATTACTAATTAGCTTAATTTGATTAAGTAATGGGGCTTGCATCAAGTCTAATTAAATAAGATTTAATTTGACTTGATATGAGTTTGATTTGATCAACCCTAATAGGGTTATAAGATAACCCAAAAGGATCAGAGGATTAGTCCCAATTGAATTAAGATTTGGGTTTGACTCAATTTCTAATTAGACTATGATCTAAATATGAATATAAGAATTTTTATTTAGACTAAAAATTTTTATATTCATGGATGCACTAAATTCTAATTGGATTAGGATTAAATTGAGTTTGACTCAAGCATCAAGATAGAGTCCAATAGGACTAGGATTTCTCCTCCAATTAAATGACATAAAATCTAAATAGATAGGACTCCAAATCAGATTTAGTTTTTCATCTATTTGAGTCTAATCTGGTCCTAATATGATTAGGATTGATTGGGATTTTATTTGATTTAAGACAACCACCTAATCTAAGAGTCCTATGAGATTTAAACTACCTTGTTTCCATGCGCCAAATATGTCCCATGCCTAACCAGATTTTACGCCACCTCTCCACTGATTTTTGATGTCACTTTTCCTCCCTTTTTAGCATGTAAGAAAGAAAGAAAATCACCTTTGTTACCATGTAAATTATGGGCAAAACTTGATTGGAATCGGCATCCAATATTTGCTAGAGTCCTAAAGTGTTAGGACTCTCATCTCCTATCCAAACTAGGTCTCTATCTAATGCCTATTTAAACACCACCTTTTGGGACGTGTAAAGGGTGAGAGAGAATCAGTTTTGGATGCCCAAAAGAAGAGATATTGTGCGTGGAATACAAGGAAGAAAAAGAGGGGAGCACATGGCATGAAAAGGGTCCTTGGCGTGAGGTATGCATCCTTTCTTTCTTACACAACCAATTGTTGGTTGTTTGGACATCTCCTTCTCTCCTTATTGTCCATGTTTAGACATAGATGTCTCCTCTTCTTCTTGTTCAAAAGTTAGATAAAATTTTTTCATCTCTATTGTAGAGATTTGATGCATAAATTTTAAGAAAAAAAGAGAATAAGGGGTTCTTCTCATGATCTCTAGCGTAGAGATCAAGATCCTCCTGCATCTTCTTCTTTTCTAAGAGTGTCTTGACAGAAATTTTTTTTTCAACCATCAACATGTAATCTCTACAAGAAAGCTAGCATCCTGGTGAGATCAAAAGACTTCTAATCAGATCAGAGTCTCGTGTGGATATCTGTAGAGGTCGGACACTTGTGTGGTTACAAGGAACCTTCGGAAGACATCCATGATCTCTGTTTGCAGTGAAGATTCATCTATTCCGAGGTATATTTTATATTTATTTTTTTCTATTTAATTTCTGTATCTGAATCTTATCTCACATATGATGATCCTGTTTATGGTTTGAAGATTTGATCTTATTCATGCTTAGATTAAATTAGATTTAATCTGAAAAATTTTTAAATTCTGCTGCATACTTATTTTAAAAAATTATGCATGCATGAAACTATAAAACTCCAACACTTAGCCAGCTAACAATTGAAGCCTGTCTTCAAATGATGGGGCTCAAGTATATGGCAGATTGGCCTTAGTACAAGTGAAAGTTTGTTAGATGTATGTCCTAGAAGCCAATCTTGGCTGATACATACCTTTCTCTAAGGGATATTTTATACTTGATGGGCAATCTTTGTAATCAATCATGTCATTTGTATCCATAATTTATCTTAAAATTTAACAAAGATGATTTTATATATTCTCAAGGTGTTAAGAATTTGAGATATACATCATTAGTGGTTAATTTCTAAATGCTTTCGATCGAAGGATTGTCATGGAAGACAGTGATCAATCTATTCAAGATCGATGCATGGATCACCTCTTTTTAGGACAGATGAGTCTCGAGTCTGCAATATAGAGATACTGAGATAAGAGTACAAGTGGTTGTTAGGGAATAACTTGCATTGAGCATGACCAACATAAGAAACTACTTAGATGTCTACTCACTCGTCCGTGATTTTTTCGATGCTGTAGTGGTGTGACTGATCTTTTGATATGCAGTGTGTTAGCTATTCACAGCGAGGCTACTTAGTTTGACTGTACGTTATCTTGGTCCCTAGCCATTCTAGTCTTTGCTGTGTATGTTGGCTATTGTACGTTCAGGTTTGCTGTTTGGAGTAGGATGCACATAGATGGAATCTATCGATCTTGATAAAAAAAGAAAAGTTCTATGTGATTCGTAAGACTGAGTTTAGAAAATCTCTGACCAGAGTAAGTGTGAACACTGAAAAAATTTTCTACGAGATTCATAGATGAACTCGAGTCAAGCCAATCTAACATATGACTGACGATGGGGTTTGACGAGTTCTCCATGACCTCCGTTTAGTCAGAACGCACGATAGAGAGATTATATCATACGATAACTGCACCTAATGGTTCATCTTTTTTGTTTTGTTGGGTTGTCACTACATGCTGCTAGACATCACTGGTGGATCATGAGAACTCACTAGGATCATTTTCGAATCAACGATCCTTATTGAGGTGAGTTGAAATCGTTCTAACCCATCGAAAGGAGTTTCGATGACACTGTGATGGAGATGATGGTATATCTCACTACCAAACAGAATAGAATCTAAGGGGTCATGCACAAAAAGAGCATAACTTGATCAATGGCTTGGATCATATTCGAATTATCAATCGGATTGATATTTAGAAACTGCTAATTTATAATCGTTACAGTTTTGGTAGCTGCTAATTGTTAGTGCAAAGACTTAATTATAAATATTATAATTTTATTGAGACTGATTAAATTATGAATTAAGTTTTAATTAATTTAAATTAGATTTAATTTAATTTAATTTAATTTAATTTAATATTAATTGGGTTCAATTATCCAAATCAGATTTGAATTTCATGCTTGATTGGATCAGGCTTGACAGTCTTTCGAATTCGACTTGATTCGAACTCGATTTGAATCTAATTGAGATATAATTAGAACCAGATGAACTCTGACTCAGAGAGCCCAGGTTCTCTGAGACTCTCTCTCCAGATATCATGAAAAGAAGGAGAGGAAGCACGTGAAGATGCACCCCCTTTGTTTCTTGCCTGCGTGAAGAGTGGAGGGGCGCCAATAGTTGGCGCCCCATCTTTCTGGGGCTCTCTCTCTTTAAGACAACTATTCAAATTTAATTTGAATAGATGTCTTATCAAGAAAATATTCTAATCTGATTAGAATAGGGCTTGGAATATTTTTTTGTGTGACAAAAAAAATAGGAAAGGTGGGGCGTGCGCAAGGTTAGTGCATGAGATAAGTTTCTTCTTTCTTCTCTTTTCTCAATGAATCTTGTCCCCTTTTTTTTTATTTGAACACCTAAGATCAAAAAAGATTTGATCTTTTAGGGCATTAAGAAGGGGTTGTGCATGGGATAAGAGGGTTTGGTGCGACAAAAATTAAATGTAGGGCATGAATTTTTGGTGTTAAGAAGTGGGCGACTTCTTTAGGATAAAATCATCTCAACACCTCCTACTATCCTATTTTCTTCCTTACATCCCAATGCTCAGATCTGATAGAGATCAAATCTAAAAGAAAAAAAGAGAAGAAGAAAAATTCTTCTTCTCTTCTTGGTGATCTAGTTTAGATCTCATCGGATCTGTATGAAAGAGTTCGCATAGTGATTTTTTTCTTTAAGATGTAGAAGAAGAGATGTAGATCCAAGGTTGAGGAGTGAGATCTGCAAGGTGCTAGCACATCGATGATTTCGATGCTCCAATCAGATATCTCTGTGTGGATACCAGCAGAGGTCGGACATGTGTGCGGCTACGATCAGAACCCCAGACATCCGTAGATCCAAAGATATGGAGATCTGATCTCCAATTTAATTTGGCTAATATTTATTTTTTTTTTAGATTTCAGATCCTGATAGCATATTCGTGTCAAGATCCTAGCTATGGTTTTCAGACAAGATCTGGTACATATTTAAATTAAAAATATTTTAATTTATTTATTTTATTTATGTAAATTTTTTTAAAAAAATTTAAATTACACATACGAAACTATAGTATTTTCTAACAAAGAGTTGAATTGATAAAGTTGATTGGACCAATTGATCTAATTAGTTAGCCGGTGAGCATGCTAGTACATGTGGCCAACCTTAGCTCTTACTTTTGGATCGAATTCAGTTCGAACCTAATTTAATTTATGAACCAAATTAATTGGATATTAATTAAATTAATCTGTGATGTGGATAGCCATTAGATGGTGCCACGTGGCCCCTTTTGGCGTTGATATGATAGAGTCCAAAGGGCAATGGACTCTATCCTTAAGTTGGCGCATAAAAAAGTAGGCGCAGCTTTATCTTAGCGTGGAGGGACTTACAGAGTCCTTCTAGATTAGATTTAAGACCCATGTGGAAGCTAATCTAGCCCTCTATCAGCCTAGCATAGGTTTTAAGGCATGAGATGGCATGATATGGCATGGAAGAGGAAAGAAACCAGCGTGCGCTGCACACCAAAATTCTATTTCTCGCACAAAGAGGTGCGATAAGTGTCCTTCTACTTTAAGATAGAAGGAGGCGCTTATTAAGAGGGTCGCTGTATGGATTTAAATCAGATAAGACTTCTCTACCATGTGACAGGATTTAAAAAATATCTAATTTATGATGGGATGTCAAATGCATCTCTCTGATGGTGCGTGCATGGAAAAAGCTGCGAACTGATGTTTCATCCCGAAGTGACCTTATTTTATAAGTTTCTTAATTTTCAAATATGCCTTCTTGTGGGGCGGTTGGGATGAGCATAGAGTTGCTTCTGACACTCTCTCTTCAAGTATAAATAGAGGACGGCATATAGGAGGAAGTCATCCAAAGCAGTCTACCTTATCTTGTCTTGTTAAGACAAGAATTTCTCTTCCTCTCTTCCTACATCCTTAGCCTTTTAGGACAAGCCTTCCTAGTTTAATACAAGTCTGATTAGGTTTAGGATAAGACTCTTGAGGATCTTAAAAGGGCTAGCTAAAAAGTCAAAAAGAAGTTCAAATCAGGTTTGGAAAGTGGTTCGACTAAATCGAGTCAGGATAAACTCGGATCCAATGTTTAGATTCAGAAGGAGCATTTCTTTGAATCAATTTCTATGTGGATTATCGTTGGAGGGCAAATGCTTAGGCACCTTGTAGAAATTGATAATCACCAAAAATCAGAATTTAATAGGTATGCTTCCTATTACTTTTTATTAGATTATGCTTTGATTGCTATTATCAAGGTATCCTGGGCATTAGAATTTTGGTGTATTTAGGTGTTTTGAATAAAAATTTTAAACACCTGGGTATTCCACTGCACCACCATAATCCAACAAATTCATCATGGTATGATTATTGAATGATAGTTTTTCATCTAGAGCCCTAAAGAAATAAACCAATTTACTAGGTAATTGAATAGATTTTAGTTCATCTTTAATTTACAATAATGCAAATCTTAAATCTTAAGATTATATTTTGCATGGGTGTGGATATATATTCGATATACACCTCTAACTAATTTAATCAAAACTTAAAATGCAAAGATGATATAATTCCTATACTAATTAATTTTTTCGATCAATTTATAACATGCTTCGTTCAATTTCATTTTTCATTCATAGTTTGATGACACTTATGATTTTAGAATTTTTTGTTAATCAAATCAATCTTCTATATTTTCTATATGAGTATCCAATACAATAATTTTATTCTTTTTATTCCTAATTGACTTCATTCTATTGGCCAATTTATTTATTAAATAATTTTGAGCTATATTGGTTTTCATAAATAGTGTTGTTATAGTTTCACACTATTTTTTCCTGACCTACATTTCCAATCTCCTACATATTTTTGTTTAATATTTGAATTTTTTATATACCAAGGATTAAATAGTTCTTGATATCTTTTAGACTTTTTCTTATTCATCTACATATTTTTTATTGCCCAAAGACATAATGTTGGTCAATTAAGGTGAGTTAGATTGGATTATATTTTATATTATCGATTTTGGTTGATTTCGTTGAATTATTTTGAGTCAAATATTGATTCTTTGGAAGCTATTTCAATACCGTGAGAGTGTGGCACAAGAGTTAGACAGTCTAATCTAGTCATGAGTTGTTCTACCTTTATTCTAAGCTAACTTTATGTTGATCGGCTAAGGTTGAGTTATAATTCTATTGTTTTCAATCTATTTTATAAGAATTTTCGTAAATCAAAATTAGATCGGAGCCAACCCAAGGTGCAACTAAATAATAACATCAAACCCACTTTCAATTTAAATATCAATAAGGTTATATATATGGTACATATATCCCAACCTAACTATAAGTCGCATGTAATCAAGTTGCATTTGGTACTCTACTGTAGTTAAAAATTTATATGAAAATTGATGATGTTTAATAAATTAGTTTAGGCTGGTCATACAAATAAAAAATAATCATTTAATAATCATTTAATAATCATTTAAATTAGTTTAGTCACAGTTGATGGATAAAAAAATAACAAGAATAGGTGATGCCCTGTAGGGCTCCAAATGAGACCCTGATTGCACTAATCTCGAAGACCATGGCCGTGCCAATCATGCGGTGGGATATCTTTCATGCAGGCCTTTGCGATTTGTGAATGCCGATGATGCAGTTGCGGTCGGCCGGTGCCTGGATCGATGGTGTGGATAGGATGCACGAATCTCGAAATTATGGGGTGGTGGAATTCAAGGGGCATATCCGTCATTTGATATCATCTTATGCTTGCTGCTGTTGGCGTTGGCTTTGGCTTGCTTGGCGGGTTGAAGTCAAAGTAGAACGCCGCATTTGTGTGGTCTGCCATGGGCGCAAACTCCTCTGTGATAGCTGTCACCGACACGATACTAAACACGACCTTCAACAAAAGAATGCCGGCTATTTACGTTATTTTAGCCTCCCATCAAACGCGGTCTCAAAGCCCTCTCGCCTTCCACACGATATAATGTCTCCACCTCTTGCCTATTTATTTCAATTAAGCCCGGCGATCTCTCTTTCTCTGAATCCTCCTCCTCTCTTTCTTTTCTTCCCCATCTATCTTCGTTCTTGATTCTGTTCCGTTGGCTTGTTTGAAACTCTAGAAAAGATCATGGGGCGATTCAGTTTCTCCACCTCTCACCTATTTATTTCAATTAAGCCCGGCGATCACTCTTTCTCTGAATTCTCTTCCTCTCTTTCTTTTTTTTCTCCATCTATCTTTATTCTTGATTCTATTCCGTTGGCTTGTTTGAAACACTAGAAAAGGTCATGGGGTGATTCAGACGCAACATGACGAGACTTTCAATCGAGATTGATGGAATAATTATTATACTTTTTTTTCTTATTTCAGAACTAACTTAAAGTCGTGGATGATTTTGAATTTTAAATTTTTAATTAAGGTGAGCCTTTTTAGTTGAAAGTTTAGTATAATTCAATGGAAGTGGGTATTGAAGGGAGAAGATGGCCAAGTTGGATCTTGTTTAACAAGATAAAGGCTGGTGGTGGCCGATACAGAACTATGGCCGAAGTCAGAACTCAGCATACTCAAGTATTCCATTATTTGCAATCATTTGGATGTTGCGAGGGAATAGAGTTTAATTTGTTGACGAAGTCAAGAATGACCAATCCCAAGGATCCCGCTCAAGACAATGGCCCGGACCCCAAGATCATTACAGGCCAAAGCTAAGATTGGATCACATTACTCCGCTTGATAGCCCATATCTGGTAGAGCTGTCAAGATGGATCAGTCCGTTTTGATCCACCCCGACCTACCACAACCCACTTTTAAACAAGATGGGGCGGGCTGGTCCGTTTAAATGATGGGTTGAGAAAATCCCAATCCTATCCGACTCGCCATGAGCTACAGGTTAAACGGGTCAATCCGTCAAAATTTCAAAAAAAAAAAATCATGTAAAACAGCAATACAAACAGATAAAATATTTGTACTAAAAAAAATATAGTACTAAAATAGCAAAATAAACAGAGGATGACAAGTATCAACATGGTGTTTTTGTGTATAAAGGAAATATAGTAATCCGGCATAATGAAGTACTGGTAGATCGCAAAACATAAAAATATGATTTGAAAGGTATTCGAATAGTTTTAAGATTGATATACAGCAAAAAATCTATAAAATAGCAATATAAATAGAGAAAATATGGTACTGAAACAACATGTGATACTAAAAAAGAAAAGAGACAGGCCAGTCCGTCCCGAACCTGCAACAATTCATAAAAAAAAAAAGAGACGGGTCAGTCCGCCTCAAACTCACCACAACCCGCAACCTAAATAGAGTGGATTTAACTCGCTTTTAAACGGATTGCTAAAATATGAACTCAATCTGTCCCATTTGCATCATGGAATGGGTCAATCCGACGGGTCTAACTTAAATTGGCAGCTTTAATATCTGATTATTGGCTTATATCTTTGGTCGAAGAAGAAAATATCCCCCAATAACTGATATTCCGGCAATTGCATATACTTTGAGCAAAATAAAATATCATCTCAATTTCATTGATATCACACTCTATACTTAATTGCAGCTGGATTATGGTGCATATACTAGTGCCCTTGGAGGCTAGCGTGGGAAAGACAATGCAAAAAGTTCGGATATGTTTGACTTCATATGCTTCAAACTAAGATAAAGATTTGTTGAATATGTTTTGAGTTTATAAATTTTAAAAAAATAAAAATATATATTTTTTTATCGGAGCGGAGCAAGGGAAGCGTGTGGAGCATGGCGTAACAAGCGAAGCGAGTGGAGTGGAGGGAAAAAATGTCTCCTACTCCCGCAGCCATACTTATTTTTTTTGTGCTGTACAATTAGTTAGCCGAGCGTGTGGGAATAGGGCCCCATGGGTCGGACTAGCCTAATTATCGTAGGATACCAGTTTGAGTCCAAATTAATTTATTTTATTATATATATTTTCTATAGTCACAAAAGAAGGGAGGAATTGAGTGTTTTAGAGATAGGATGTTTTGGAAGTCAGTGCTTGCAAGAAATTTTATATTTTTTAATCTCAAGTTTTCTATACTAAATTTTTGCATCTTCTTTATTTGTGGACATAGATTAATAGATCAAATCATATAAATATTATATTTTTTATATTTTTTTTATTCTAATAATCTAAATTTAATATTGCATCTATTTACTCATTTGCTGCTGAAATTTGGCCATATAGTGGTTTATTTATCAATTCCATAATTAGCACCTAGGGAGTCAGGATAATATTTGCCTCAGTGTTATACAATTCATGTCCATCTCAAGATGAGCTGGTGTCGTTACTACTTTGTGTGCACCAGCTGTCGGAGGTCATCGGACATGGGGCTCTTTATACTTTTCTTGGACATGAGTACATCATCTTGGATGGTCCCCGGACATGGGGCTCTTTATACTTTTCTTGGGTACGAGTACGACATCTTAGATATGGGGACTTTTATACTTCTCTTGATTGGCAGAGTACATCATCTTGGACAACGGGCCCTTTATACTTTTCTTGAAGTGGCACCGTGGTTTTCTTGTGGCCTTGTACATGCTAAGGTTTAAGAAATTAAGCTGGCAACATGTCTGAAACTAAAGTATTGTTATTTTTTTAATGCAAATAACGGCCATTAATTCCCAGTCAAAGCTTTAGTCGGATCTTTTTGGAGGGGATAAATTGTTATATGCCGGATATCATGAAGCAATGAGATTATTTGATAATGACTATTCATAGAATACTCGATCATAGTCATGGCCTCAGTTAAGATCTTTAGCATGATGAATATTTTGCGAAAGTTCTAACATTGTGTGGCCAAAAAAATATTGATAGTCTTCCGCATACCATGACTCCTTATCAAGACCACCGTAAACACAAGTTCATAAACCCCACCGATCCCTTTTCAAATATCTAATCTTTGAAAGTAGTTTTTCTAATTTTTTAAACAAAAAGAAACCCAAGTTCTCCGTCCCTTTTTTCTTGTTAATGAAGTCATAAGCAGAATACCCCCACCATGCAATGGAGGGTAAAATAAAATAAATATACATAAATATTTAAAAAATAAGAAATAGCTAGATAGATTTTAAATTTTTAAATCTTAACTATTGAATAAGAGATAATATTTCTTATCAAATAGATTTTGCAAACAAAAAAGTTACATTATATACAATAATATATACTATTCGAGCTGGCCCAAGGAAGAGATGGCCCTAAATGAGAAGAGGACTAGTAGGTAAGGTGCTTATACTTGCTGCCTCATAGCTCTTCTTCGTCTACAAATACCCAACTAGCCATCACCCATGTCCCAAAACCAAAATGGCCATTTTTCATTTTTGTGCAAGAAAATCAAACAAAGTCAAATCTTGAAATAAATATAAGCAGAGCGTTCAACTTCAAACTAAAAAAAAAAAATCATTATTTTGAGCAAGATAAGAGAAAAAAATTTAAGCTTGGAAGCGAATATGAGCAAACATCCATCCCAAAATAAAAATCAAAAAAACGATCTTAAAGTTATAATAAGTAAAAACCTAAAGTTCAAAATATAAATTTATCTAGCAAATTCTTATTCTCCAAAATCTAGATTTTAAAACACTAGAAGAAAAAGCTACAAAAGAAGATGGAATAAACCAAGAATCATACCCCCAGAAAACCATTGCTCTCATCGTGCATCAAACTTGCACTACTTTTAATTTTGTGGATTGGCTCATCTAATGGGCAGAAAAATATATAAAATAAACCATCAATAAGTAAATTTCTCTATAGATAAAGAAAATAAAGTGGATCTTGATTTGATTCGAGATTTCATCAAGAATCCTTTCTTTCTTCTTCTTACATATATTCTTTGAGATGGCATCGAAGCCCATCTCTTCATCTTGCCAACTTGAGATCGTTGGAGAGAAATAGAGAAGAGGATTTTTAGTTAATTTCAATTAAAAATAATTTTGATTAGTTAAAAAATGATAAATTTTTTTTTTTTTAACTAATGTCAATCTTTTCACTTATGTCTATTTGAAAAGTCCTTAATAGGCATGTGATTTTAAATTTTAAAATCTAACTCCTAAATCTGGAATGATACGGAGAGATTTATAATTGATTTCAATTAAGAAGAATCCTAATTAGTTTAGAAATAGTAAATCTTTTCTTTTTTTTAACCAATGCTAATTTTTTTACTTCTACCTACTTCAAAAGTCCTTAATAGGCAGATGATTTTAAATTTCAAAATCCCACTCTTACGATCAGGAATGGCATAGTTTCCAAATAACATGATAGGGATACTATTTTCTCTATTTTTTTTTAAAATATTGAGGAATATCGAGAAGTTTCTCTCTCCTATAAATTTAATAAGTATAGAGCTAGGAGCTATGTCGATGGACAATTAGGTGGCTTTCTAAAGGTAAATATTTAGCATCATTGTCATTTTTCTTTTAAAAAAATTGGAAACAAAACTTTAGTTTTTTATTTTTTAAAGTTTTCTAACAACAAAGATTATGTTTGGTTCATTCTTATTTTTGTAATGAGAGAAGCCACCAGATCATGTTGAGGTTAGGAGGCAGAGTTGAGAAGAACCAATCAGAGGAGTTCGAGCATCATCGATGGCCTTGTGATTGATGCACTCACTAGGTGTTTGAAGGATCAAGCAGATCTGGGTAACATCAAAGATAGTGAAGACCATTGTGGAGTCCAACCATGGTTGCTCGGATGGTCACAAGCCAGTATGCGACATCATCACTACTGATGAGAGCTCATCAAAGGTGTAGGGGGTTGAGAAGGAAAGAAGACGAGGAAGAGGAGGTGGGTCCACCAGAAGAGGATTGTGGCCATCCAACCATTCGCTACGTGGGAGAGGTCAACATGCTCGATGGCAATGATGTCTCCACATTGACGACGTACTCAAGGCAAACATGGCAAAGTTGGATAGAGATCTTGGAAAGGTCGAGCCGAGAGGATGAGAGAGAAACAGATGAAAATCTCTTTTTTAAAAAAAGATGGAAGTAAAAATTTTTCATTTCTATTTTTTTATAAATAAAGAAAGCCTTTTAAAAAAATAAAAATAAGATAACCAAACATATTTTCTGTATTGTATTCTTGTTTATAAAAATAAAAATAAAAAAATAGTAACAAACAGCGCTAAAATTTTAAACTATTTTTTGGATTTGTTTCTACAGCTGCACGTGAATCATAGAGAGGAAGAAGGCAGCTTGAAATGTGCTTCCGAAGAAAAAAATTGGCACTTTTCAGGAGACCAATTGGGAGAAAGCTTGACTCTTTTTATCCCCACTTACTTTACAAGATACATCTCGGGCATGTCTAAACCGTCCAAAGGAAAACTCTCCTAAAAGAATTTTTTTTTTGGGCATGGAATGGCATCTTGGCTCGATCTTTTTTCTCGGGGGGGTTTGGGGAAGGAATGGCGTCTTTGCTTTGAAGTAACGAAAAAAACTCTTCCATGCATGCATGTCACATGTTAGTGTTTCGTTTGAGTAGAGAGGCATTATTAGCACTCATTATTTGATGGATGCCAGAGAGTGATCACTGCCCACAAGTGAACCTAGAGTGCGTGGGACTTCTAGAAATGGCCATATTTCCTATCATGAGTAACATGGGATCATTCACATATGCTGGCCCTACGTGTAGTGCCATTATCCTAGAGATATAGATGTAGATGACACATGGAGAATGCCAAGTAAATCGTCCTCTTTAAATAGTATGTGTGGTATCACAATAACGTATGACACATTTTCCTTGGTAAAAATTCATTATTTCTAATTATAACTGTTGCGGCCAATCGCCTCGTCGTCCGATCGTCGGGGAGCGTGCACCTACAAAAGGAAGTCCGCACTGACCGGAGGCGGCTCCGGTCGGGGACCCTCCGACGGTCAAGTCAGGGAGGTGACTGGGCAACAGTGAAATGCAGACAGAGAGCTCTGAGAAAGAGAGAGTGAGGGGGAGGAGCGAGCCTGCGTATGTGGGGGAGACGGACGGATCGCCCCTTGCACTGTTGCCTTCCCCGGTATATATAGTGGAGCTAGGTATGGCGCCGTCATTAATGGCGCGGACAAGTGAGGAACTGTCAACTCACTGTGGACTGTCAGAGCCACCGTGAAAACGTCATGTCGCCGTGTAGCAGTCTAATCACCAGGGTTGACCCGGCTCTCGGCGGGACAATGCCCCTAGGTAACTGCGCCGTATGTCCGTGTCAGAGCTGACAACGTCTGGCGGCTGTACGGCGGTTGGAGGAGCCGACCGACCCAAAGTCGGTAGCCAGATAAGTGGTGTCGGGTCCCTCCATTGGTCGGCGAGCATCATGTAAGTCGGCCATCGAACCTCGGGGTTCGGTCGGTCGGGATGGACACGCCCGACATACCCCCAGTCGGCGACGGGCCGTTGGACGGCCGGCGGTTAGCCGCTGATGGCTCCCGTCAGTCGGTCGCCCCGACCGACGATCGGTCGGCCTATCGGCCAGTCGGAGTCGTCCAACGGAGGCGGTCAGGCCGCCAGGCGGTCGGGCCGTTGGGTCGGTCGGGCCCTCCGGTCGGTCGGACCTCCCGGCAGTATGTCGGGCCCTACGGCAGTCGGTCGGGCCCTCCGGTCGGTCGGGCCCTCCGGTCGGTCGGGCCCTCCGGCAGTCGGTCGGCGGGTATCCCCAACAGTTGCCCCCCTCCACTCCCAAGTCGAGTGGTGAGCAGGACGATGCTTCCATTCGGGCAGCAATCCCGGACGACTGGGAGTGGATTTGTCGCACGTGTAGATCCGACCGTACTGTCGGATGATCCGATGTCAGACGCCTCATGAATGCCCAGCGATCCGGACGTCCAGTCGATGTCAGAGGTCACGTCGGCGTCAGATGTCAGACGCCACGTCTTGTCGTCGTCAGTCGTTACGTCGGTGTCGGAAGATCGGGCGTCGGACAATACGGCGTCAGTCGATCAGATATTCGGTGCCGATCGCGGGAGAGAGGGCCGCTGTCAGGCGTCCCATCGGGAACGCAAACCGGCGCGGGTGCGTGAATGCAGGGCCGCGCCCCGCGTGCCGCATGTCAAGGTGGTTGGCCGGCGCCCCCTCCGGCATTTAATGCGGGCAGTGCGGCCGTCCCGGGGCGGGGCGCGCCGAATCTTCCGCCAACCGGTGGGCGCCACGCGTCGCGCATCTGCAGGTCTTCGGTCGGCGCGGAAGGATCTCGGCCGTCGGTCGGCCCTATATATATAGGACCTCCCAGACCCTGACCCACATTTGCAACATTTCGCTGGGGAAACTCTGTTCGGGCGATTTTTCAGTCGTCGCGGGCAGAGCTCTTCTTCGCCTGCGGAGGGTCCATCCGGTTCGTGGTCCCCCCTTTTCCTTCTTCCTTCCTTTCTTCTCTTTCTTCTCTTTCGGTCCCTGCATAATGACCAGGAAACCGACTCAGGGAGCTCGATCGGGGAACCCGACCGACGACTCCCGATCGGCTCCGGAAGATGAGGTCTCCTCGCTTTCGGGGCCGAACGTCGATCAGCTTCGGGAGCACTATCGCATCCCGGAGCAGTTTCGACTCTCCGCTCCAGGGGCCGGCGGTCGGGTCAACAACCCTCCGCCTGGCGATCTGGCGCTGTATGTTGAAGACCTTCGCGCGGGTCTTCGACTTTCGATTCCGGAGTTCGTCCGGAATCTGCTTGATTACTACGGACTCTGTCCGGCGCAACTGGCGCCGAACTCTGTTCGGCTAATCATTTCTTTCGTGCTGTTGTGTCAGCTCTTGCCGACCAACCCCCGCGTTTCCCTCTTCCGAGCCTTCTTTGTGCTCCGACCCCACCCTAAAGCCCGAGGGTGGTGGCTCTTCAACCCCCGGAAGGGTCTTGCTTTCATAACTGGTCTTCCATCGTCCATTCATGGATGGAAGAACCAGTTTTTCTTTGTTTCCTCCTCCTCTTCTTGGGGCTTTCCTTCTCGTTGGGGTACACCCCGAACAGAGGCCAACGACAACAGTCGGGTGGATGCGGACGACCGGGAGGACTTCCACCGACTGAAGGACATGTCGGTACCGAAGCAGAGGGAGCTTGTTACCGAACAAGCTCTCTATGACGCCGGCTTGAGTCTGATCCCCCGAATAGGTATCGCCCGATCCTCCGGCTTTTCTTTTTGTCCATCTTTTGGTCGGCTTTTGGCCCAGCCATTAACTCTCTTGTCGGTATTGCAGGGACACCACCGAGGATGAGGCCGACTGATGCCGAAATTCGGCAGTTCGCCACGAGGAAGAGGCCAGCGTCGGGGGCCGGCCCTTAGCGCCCTGCAAAAAAACCAACCCCAGCTCCGCGAACCGTCGAGGCGTCGGCGACCGACCAGTCGGAGCCGGTCATAGCCCTCGTGGCTCCGACGGTCCGAGCTGAGGAGAGGCCGACTGAGGAGGCGGCCGAAGAAGTATCGGCGGCTTCGCCGATGCGGGTGGAGCCGGATGACGTTCGGGAAGCCGAACATCACCCGGCGGCGTCCGCTGGCGCAACGGGGGGCGCCGGCTCAAACTCCAGCGTGCCATCACTACCAGTACCGTCGGTCGGGGCAGCTGATCGGGGGAAAGCCCCGATGGAGCCCGAGGAGGAGGATAGGTCGGGGAGCCGCTCAATGCCTCCCAGCGCATACTACCCCGAGGGTGCGTCGGCGTTGGCCGACCACAACCTTGCGAGGAGGTTGTGCCAAGGGATCCTCCTCCCAGCCGACGTAGAATCGCTGCGGTCTCGGCAGGTGACCGAGATGCTGTCGCGGTTCTACCCGACGATGGTTGAGGTAAGCTCCGCGTCACCCTTCTTTTGACTTAGAAATTTTTCTTGTCATGCGATTCTGACGAAGCTTTTTGATCGACAGCTGATCTTCACAATGTCCGAACTTGAGGCCGGGTACCGAAGGTTCGGCAACGTTCGGGCAGCCTTCAAGGAGAAGTCGGCGGCGGCCGAAGCTGAGAGGGCGATGTTGGCCGAACAACTCCTGGAGTCGGCCGACCGGGAGGCCAAGTTAGTTGACGAGGTCTCCCGGCTTGGGTCCGAACTACAGTCGGCCAAGAAGGAGGCCAGGCACAAAGGTCGGGCCGTGCGTCGTCTTCGACGCGAACGGGATGGTGCAACTGCCGAACTCAAAGGGGAACGCGAGCAACTTCGGGTCAGCCTGGAGAAGCTCGCGGAAGCCGAAGAAGAGCTGTCCATCGCCCAGATCGACGCCGAAATGGCGAAGGTCGAGGCGGAGTCGGCGAGGGAGGAGCTCGCCCGAGCTGAGGACGAGGCAATGTCGGCGAGGGAGTCGGCCGAACGGGCGGTGGAGGACTTCCGGTCCTCCGACTGATACCGGGAGGAGATGCTCGAATCGGGCTTCGCCTCATACCGGGTCGGGTTCGAGGACGGTCGGGACGCCATCCACGCCTTGTACCCGGAGTTGGACGTCAGCCGCATCGTCCCGCCGCTAGCCGAGGAGGAAGGAGTCGAAGGAGAAGGAACGGAAGAGATGGCCGACCAGCCGTTGGGAGGCGTCATCGTGGTGGAGGAGGCCATCCCGGAGCAGGTGCCGACCGAAGTTCCTTTGCCGACAGAAGCCCATCCCTCGGCGGCCGACCCAGCGTCGCTTATGGCCGAGACGCCGATCATCCCCGATCCTCCGTCGGTCGAAGAGATCGACTAGGACGGGTGATCGGCCCTGCCGACCATTTTTACTTTTTTGTCTTTTTGAAAATACATGTAATCGGGCTTCGACCCAACTCTGTAATTCCTTTTCATCAATGAATGAAACTTCTTTCTTTCTCTCCTTGTTATTTGTAATGCCGGCTATAGCTGCGATGTCGAACTTTAGTCGCTAACTTAAGTGAGCCACCAACTCACATGAGTCAGTAGGACTCCGACAACTTGCATAGCCCTGAAAGTGGAATGGGTCCCGACTTTAGGTCAGCTTCCAATAGTCGAAGCCGTCAGTCGGGCGCATCTATTGAGTCGGGAGCCGACCGAACCTGGCAAAGGTTCGGCAGCCGGACTTCCGTAGATGCACTTAGTCGATCATCGTCCGGCACGGTGTCGGGGGTACGATAGTAAGTCGGGTCCCCATGCTCTTGCGTCGGGTTCCATGTCTTTTGACAGACGGTGGCAAGCCGAATGTCGTTCAGCCGGCCGTAGGTCGGTCGGCGAGTCGTGTGTGCGACTAAGGTCGCGTCGTGTGATAGACGGTGGTAAGCCGAATATCCCTCGACCGGCCGTAGCCTGGTCGGAAGTCGCAGCAATAGTCGCGTGGGCTTTTAGCCTTTCTTCGATCGGGGCCCGATCGGCCAGTCGGCCGATGGATTCTGCCCGAAAATTCGACCGTAGAAGGAGTATGAACTCCCGTCGCAATAGCTGCATCGGCCTTTGTCAGGGGCGGATGTGTTGCCGAAAGTCGAAGGAGTGTAACTCCCGTTCATAAGAGTCCGTCGGTCCTTGTGAAGGTCCGACGAGTCGTCGAAGGGGTATTGACTCCCGTCATTGTAGATGCATCGGTCCGCGTAAGGGCCCGATGTGTCGTCGGTGCCAGGTCCGTGTCGATGCGTCGGGGCTGAGCGCCGACCAGTAGCTGAAGAGTTAGAACTCCGATTTTTCAAACTGAACTTGTATTCCGACAATCGAATTACAGAATTCACTGGTAATACAGCTTCAAGTTGTCGGCGTTCCAAGTCCGGGGAATGGGCTTCCCCTCAAGGGTCTCCAGTCGATAGGCTCTCGGCCCGAAGGTGTCAGCAACCTTGTAGGGTCCTTCCCAGTTGGGAGCCAGCTTTCCTTGGTCCAAGGGCTTCGACACTTCTGCCTTCCTCAAGACTAGGTCGCCAGGCCTGAAGAGCTTTGGTCTGACCTTGGCGTTGTAGTACCGGGCGACCTTCTGTCGGTATGACGCCATTCGAATCTGAGCCTCGTCTCGTAGCTCGGGGAGGAGGTCTAGGTCGGCTCTCCGACTCTCGGAGCTGTCCGGCTCTCGGTACTGCTCGACCCTTGAAGATGGCAGGCCAATCTCGAGCGGGATCATAGCTTCTGTCCCGTAAGCTAAACTGAACGGCGACTCTCCGGTCGGGACGCGGGGGGTCGTTCGGTAAGCCCACAGAACGGAGCCCAGCTCGTCGACCCAGAGACCTTTGGCTTCGTTCAGTCGGGTCTTGAGTCCATGGAGCAAGGTTCGGTTGGTCACCTCAACCTCACCGTTGGACTGTGGGTGCCCGACTAAAGTTAGTCGGTGGCGGATGTGGAACCTGGCGCAGAAGTCTCTGAAGTCTTGGTTGTCGAATTGCTGTCCGTTATCGGTGATGATGGTGTGCGGCAATCCGAACCTGAAGATGATGGACTTTTGGATGAAGTCCTCCATCTTCCGTTCGGTGATCTGCGCCAAGGGCTCGGCCTCGATCCACTTCGTGAAGTAGTCGATGGCGACAATGATGAACTTCCTCTGGCCCGACGCCGGTGGGAATGGGCCGAGAATATCGACTCCCCACTGAGCGAAGGGCCACGGAGCGACAATAGGAGCGATTTGGCTGGCCAGTCGGTGCTGAATATTGGCATACTTTTGGCATGACTCGCACCTTCGGACCAACTCTGCCGCATCCTTCTTCATAGTCGGCCAGTAGTAGCCTTGTCGCAAGACCTTGAAGGCTAAGGACTTGCCCCCCAAGTGATTCCCACAAATTCCTTCGTGAACCTCTCGGAGAGCGTAGTCAGCGTCGGTTGGTCCCAAGCACCTGAGCAGAGGGAGGGAGAATGACCTCTTGTAGAGTCGGCCGTCCATGATCACATATTGCGACGCCGACCATCGGAGTCGCTTGGCCTCCGCGGGATCTTCGGGACTGGTCCCGTCGGACAGGTACCGGACGATCGGGTCCATCCAGCTTGGTTCGGACGTTAGCTGCTGCACTTCTTCGACCCGATCGATGCTCGGCTGCTGGAGGTTTTCGACGAACGTCCGACCCAAAGAATCATAGGCCGACGTTGCCAACCTGGAGAGAGCATCGGCGCGGGCGTTCTCCGTCCTGGGGATGTGGGAGATCTCGAAATACTCGAGGCGGGCCACGAGGTCCTTTACCTTCTGAAGATACTTGATCATGGTCGGATCTCGCGCCTCGAAGTCGCCCTTGACCTGTCCCACGATCAGCTGAGAGTCGGAGAATGCCCGGAGGCTGTCGATGCGCAGCTCCTTCGCCATCCTCAAGCCCGCGAGGAGTGCCTCGTATTCGGCTTGATTGTTGGAGGCCTTGAAGTCGAACCGAAGGGCGTATTCGGTGACTACCCCATCCGAATTCGTGAGCAGGAGCCCGGCCCCGCTTCCCTGAGCGTTGGAGGCTCCGTCGATGTGGAGTACCCAGGTGGAGATCGGGTCTGGCTCAGAGACCGAATCTCGTCCCGGGCCTTCAGCTCCCGACCCTCGGTCGGTCGTCGGGCATTCGGCGATGAAGTCGGCCAAGACCTGAGCCTTCAAGGCAGGCCTTGGCTGGTACTGAATGTCGAACTCGCTAAGCTTCATCGCCCACTTAGCGAGTCGTCCGGATGTGTCGGGTCGGCGCAGTATGGCCCTCAGGGGCCGGTCGGTGAGTACCACAATGGCGTGGGCCTGGAAGTATGGTCGGAGCCGTTGCGCGGAGACGGTCAGGGCGAAAACCATCTTTTCCGTCTCCGAGTATCTGGCTTCGGCGCCGTGGAGCACTTTGCTGGTGTAGTAGACGGGCTGATGAGTCCGGCACTCATTTTCCCGAACAAGCACCGAACTGATCGCCTCGAAGATGTGGCCAAGTAGAGATACAAGGTCTCCCCGACTTGCGGCTTTACGAGCAGCGGCGGGGAAGCCAAGTACCTTTTCAGGTCTTCAAAGCCTGTTCGCACTCATCCGACCAAGAAAAACCGTTCGCCTGACGCAGAGTCTTGAAGAACGGGAGGCACCTTTCAGCCGATCGAGAAATGAATCGGCTAAGAGCAACGATTCTTCCGTTCAGCTATTGGACCTCCTTCTTGGTGTTCGGATGACGCATGTCGAGGATTGCCTTTATCTTCTCAGGGTTGGCCTCGATCCCTCTCTGAGAAACGAGGAATCCGAGGAACTTCCCTGAGGTCACCCCGAAAGCGCATTTGGTCGGGTTGAGCTTCATTCGGTGTCGTCGAAGGGTGCGGAAGGTCTCCTCGAGATCCTGAACATGGTCCGGGATCTGCGTGCTCTTCACCAGCATGTCGTCCACGTACACCTCTATGTTACGCCCGATCTGGTCTTTGAAGACCTTATTGACGAGTCGCTGGTAAGTGGCGCCGGCGTTCTTCAATTCGAAGGGCATCACCCGATAACAGTAGAGGCCCTTGGGAGTCACGAACGTGGTGTGCTCCTCGTCTTCAGGTGCCATCCAGATCTGGTTGTACCCGACGAAGGCATCCATGAAGCTGAGCAGTCGAAATCCGGACGTCGCATCCACCAGCTGGTCGATCTTCGAAGTGAGAAGCTATCCTTCGGGCAGGCTCGGTTGAGGTCGGTATAGTCGATGCAGATCCTCCACTTCCCGTTGGCTTTCTTGACCATGACAACATTGGCGAGCCAATCGGGATACGTGGATTCTCGGATGAAGCCTGCTTCGAGCAGCTTGTCCACTTCTTCGTCGATGGCCTTCTGCCTTTCTGGGGCGAAGGACCTTTTCTTCTGCCTCACCGGTTTCATTGTCGGGTCGATGTTGAGTCGGTGAGTAATTATTTCTGGAGGGATGCCCGACATATCTGCTGCCGACCAAGCGAATATGTCGGCGTTGGCCGTCAGCAGCTCCGCCAGTCGGTGACGTTCGGTGTCGAGCAATTGAGACCCGACCCAAACTTTTCTGTCGGGATTTTCTCCAATCGGGATTGCCTCGAGCTGCTCGGCGGGCGAACCCCGTTCTTCCTCCTCCCTTTGGTCCAGTTTGTCGATTGTCAGAGGATCCTTCGTCCCGTCGCTTTGAGCGGAGATTTGGAAGCATCGGCGAGCGAGCTGTTGATCTCCGCGCATCTCCCCGACTCCGTTCTTGGTCGGGAATCGAACAAGGAGATGGTACGTCGAGACGATCGCCTTGAGGGCGTTCAATCCGGGTCGTTCGAGTATGGCGTTGTAGGCCGAAGGAACTTGGGCGACCGCGAAAGTGAGGGAGATCGTACTTTGCCGTGGTTCGGTGCCGACCGTCACGGGCAGGGTAATTTCTCCCTCTGTCGTGACGGTGTCTCCGGCAAAGCCGATCAGGGGCACAGGGATCCTCCTAAGTCGGTCAGTTGACAGTCGCATTCGGGAGAAGGTCGAGTAAAACAAAACATTTGTCGAACTTCCATTATCAACAAAAATTCATTTTACATCATAATTGGCTATTGCCGCCGACACAACAACAGCGTCGTCGTGGGGAGTCTGGATGTCCCGAACGTCGTCTTCTGTGAAGGTGATTACGTCGTCCGGCGCGGCTTTTCGTCGGCTCCCCCCTGTAGACGTCCCCGGTCCCAGCCGCTTGGAGATCATGTTGATGACTCGGCCGTCGGCTGGTTAGTCGGCGCCTCTTCAGTCGGCTGGGGCGTCGATCGGCAATCGGTTGGGTCGGCGGACCCCTCCGAAATTTGCCGAGATACCCCGGCGGATGAGATTTTCGATCTCATCCTTCAACTGGATGCACCGCTCGGTGTCGTGGCCGTGGCTCCGATGGAACCGGCAGTACTTCCGATGGTCGAGGCCTTTGCCTTCAGAGGCGGAGGCCGTCGCAGGTATTCTTCCCCTCGATCTCCATCAGGATCTGCGCACGGGAGCGGAGAGAGGAGTGTAGGAGTCATACCTGGGACGCACCGGCCTCGGGTCTGTCGCGGGGTGATTTTTGGATCTGTCGGGGTGGAGAAAGCCGACTATGGTCGGGGGCCTGCTTGGTTCGGCGGGCTCCCGACCTTTTCTCCGCTTCTCCTTCGGACCCTGGGCTCGCCAAGCGTCGTCGGACGCTCCTTCGTCCGGCGCATATACTTGTATGCGCGCTCCAGTAGCTCGCATATGTTCGGGGGAGGGTCTTGTCCAGAGAATAAGTAAATCGGGACGACCTCAGGCCCCGCTTCATGGCTGAAACTGCCATGTCTCGTTGAGGTCCCGGACCTCGAGCGTGGCCGCGTTGAATCGCGCCACGAAGTGTCGGAGCGTCTCGTTTTCCCCCTGCTTGAGGGAGAAAAGGCTGTCCGACGTTCGCGGCGGCTTTCGGCTAGTGCTGAAATGGGCCACGAACGAGTGCTCGAGCTGCGCAAAGGAATGGATACTGCCGATCGAAGACCGGAGTACCAAGCCCTGGCAGCCTTGCGGAGTGTGGCGGGGAAGCCGATGCAAAAAGAGCGTCGGTTGCCCCTTGAATCGTCATGAGAGCTTTGTAGCTCTCGAGTGGTCGACCGGGTCGGTGGAGCCGTCGTATGGCTCCACGTTCGGCATTTTGAACCGACTGGGAATCGGCTCGTCGAGGACCAGTCGGGAGAGAGGTTGGGCGGTCTGGAAGTCGACGTCGTTCGAAGACCTCTGACCGTCCATCTGCAGTTGGGCGAGTCGGCGGTCGATTTCCTCGAACCGTCGCTCGTAGTCATCCGCTCGTCGATGCTGGGAGACCCCAGGGTGGAGCCCCAAGATTCTGAGAAGGAGGCCGACGGTGTGCGCGGCCGCTTCTCCTTCCTGCCCGTTCCAACGGGGAGGAGAGGGCCGCTGGGACCGTCGGTCGTCAGCCGTGGTCGTCCCTCCTCCCTCCGTGGGAGCGCTGTTGGGAGCGCTCGCATGGAGGCGACAGGGGTCGGTGCGGCCGTCGGCGGCTGCTCCTGGAAGGCATAGGTCGGGCCGCCGGTTGTTGCTGGAGGCTTTTGACTGCGTCGGTTAGTACGGTCATCTGCCGCACGATGGCCGCAATCTGGGCCTCTGTGGTCACTGCAGGGTGCGGAGAGCTAGGCTCCGCCGCCGGCGGGGGCGGGGAGGCTTCTTCCCGGCGGGAAGAGCGCTTGCCGACCCAGTGACTCTCGATCGTTGAGCTCTTGTCTTTGTCATGCTTCCCCTTCCTGGCGCGCCAATCTGTTGCGGCCAATCGCCTCGTCGCCCGATCGCCGGGAAGCGTGCACCTGCAAAAGGAAGTCCGCACTGACCGGAGGGGGCTCCGGCGGGGACCCTCCGACGGTCAAGTCAGAGAGGTGACTGGGCAACAGTGAAATGCAGACGGAGAGCTCTGAGAAAGAGGGAGAGAGAGGAGGAGCGAGCCTGCGTATGTGGGAGAGACGGGCGGATCGATCCCTTGCACTGTTGCCTTCCCCGGTATATATAGTGGAGCTAGGTATGGCGCCGTCATTAATGGCGCGGACAAGTGAGGAACTGTCCACTCACTGTGGACTGTCAGAGCCGCCGTGAAAACGTCATGTCGCCGTGTAGCCGTCTAATCACCAGGGTTGACCCGGCTCTCGGCGGGACAATGCCCCTAGGTAACTGTGCCGCATGTCCGTGTCAGAGCTGACAACGTCTGGCGGCTGTACGGCGGTTGGAGGAGCCGACCGACCCAAAGTCGGTAGCCAGATAAGTGGTGTCGGGCCCCTCCATTGGTCGGCGAGCATCATGTAAGTCGGCCATCGAACCTCGGGGTTTGGTCGGTCGGGATGGACACGCCCGACATACCCCCAGTCGGCGACGGGCCGTTGGACGACCGGCGGTTAGCCGCTGATGGCTCCCGTCAGTCGGCCGCCCCGACCGACGATCGGTCGGCCTATCGGCCAGTCGGAGTCGTCCAACGGAGGCGGTCAGGCCGCCAGGCGGTCGGGCGGTCGGGCCATCCGGTCGGTCGGGTCCTCCGGTCGGTCGGGCCTCCCGGCAGTATGTCGGGCCCTACGGCAGTCGGTCGGGCTCTCTGGTCGGTCGGGCCCTCCGGCAGTCGGTCGGTCAGCGGGTATTCCCCAACAGTATTTATCACATATTTTTATTGACAAGAGGTGTTACTCTCCACCTTCAGCCTCTCGCATCGATACCAGCTGAGATTATCTACCAGAAAAGGAAATAGCATGCTAATGAAAAATATTCGATACAAAGCATTTTGTAGAGAAAAATCTCGTTGTCCATGTTAGAAGGGAGTGCCACCGCATGCATCACTGACACAGTGCATGCGCGTTTTAACATATTCAGGAGGAAATGAGTACATGGGAGATATCCTCAAAAAAAAAAAGAAAAAAAAAAGAGTACATGGGAGATAATCGCGCCCAACATTACTATTAATGGGTGACATGAAGCCTATTACAGCTTACGGAAAGGAAGTGAACATTGTAGCAAGGCACAGTATAATAAGATGGTATTCTTCTATAATTCACGCGTTGGATGAGAAATGAGCAACCAGAAGCAGTCCCGCCGCTTTTCTATCAGTGATTCAGTGGTACACTTAATTTTATGCATGCCATTTTTCTTTTTAAATTGGATGCCTATATCTGATTTTCTGGCTACACCTATTCCATTGTTTTAGGACTGTCAATTTTAGCTCATTCATCGTATGTTCGATTTGATTCAATCTTAATGGAGTGAATGTTATTCAAACTTATTAAAATTTGAAACAGATGTGGATTAGAAAAAATATTTAAAGTGGATTCAGATCAAATACGAATAATGATATATCCCGTCATAAATTTATCCAAATATAATCTTAATCTAAATTCATTCTCAAAAATTATAATTATTTTATAATATTTATTTGATGAGTTTTTTATCTGATATGATTCGATCCAATCCGATCCCTCTTATCTATCTGATCTGACTCGATTATATCTCTTTTTGACTCGATTCGATCCGATTCAACTCAAAATAGATACAGAAATGGTGTTAAATTGTGGAGCAGGTATGAATATTAGCAGATTCAATGCATATCTGGTCTGTTGCCATTCTTAATTGCCAAAGGTTATACCATTTTTCTCGATTTTTTATCTTTTGAAAGTTTGACTCTTCTCATGGTGTTCTGAGTTTTCTTCAGAGCCAGTTTAATTCAGTTCAGAAAAGCTGAAGTAGGACAGATGTGTTGGACAAAACTAAAAGCTAGAGAGCTAGTATATAGCTTTGGTGTTCGTCTGAACGAAAATCTGTATAGTAACAGGTACGAACTGTTAGTGGCAAGTGCAATGACAGAGTTGAACAGTTTTTGAACAAACAATGAAGTATATATTATCTTATAATTCAAGCTTGAAATATTGGGATAAAAAGAAGATAAAAGATTGAAACTCATGAAAATCAAAAACTAAAATAAAAGGAAGAAAGAGACAACATTTTGAAAGTTTGTCAGCAGATCAACATTTTCGATCAAGAATTTATCGAGAAGAAGTCCATTTGTGCAAGTACTCTGGTCCACCACGAAGGCGTTCGAAAATCTTTTTGATTATCCTTGGCTTTTTTTTTTTTTTTTTTTCATTTTTTTTTTTTGTTGGACGGATGTATCTTGGAATTAGCAAAGCAACCTTCCATCTTGTCCGTTCTTCATCCTTCTAGCTTTAAGTTTTCCCTGAATTGTAGCAGACTGCTACTTGATTTGATCTTGAGATGATCAGCCATCTTCTTTTCTGAGTTAACGTGCTGCCATTCAGAAAACGTTCGCACTTACTTCTTTGCCAAAGTCTCCAAGCTGAGCTAATTTGTAATCTTGCAAGCTCTTCCAAAGAAGAATTTAGCTAATTATATTACACATGACGTAAGAGTTTGAGATGTATATGTTATTTATGCATTCTCCATGCACGGGAGTGAGGTGTGTTTCAAATAGAAAAGAAAAAAAAAATCTTGAAAAACCACTGGATGTCAATGTAAGTAGAAGAAGTATATAAAAGTCGGTATTATGAAGAAACTAATCTTTTAGGAATATCGAAACTTTTTTATTTTTGAGAGGAATGGAGGTAGCCAGATGCTGCCATCAGAATTTTATTAAGGAAAGAAATATTTACAAAAGTGAAGCGAAAGAAGAAGTAGAAGAAAAAGAAGAAAAGAAGAAGAGAGAGTTACATAGCTAACAACAATGAGTCAAGATTCCTCCACAGTCGTCTGTGGTTCTTTTTCATTTTCATTGAGCATAAGCACTCCCAACTATGGAAAGCATGGAGCGCCTTTTAGGATGGAATAAATGGGCTAACTTCTTCGTAGGAAAATCTTCTTGTTTCATTGTCGCCAAATCTCTTAGCAAACGACTACAATGAGCTGATCACTGGCTTACTCTTACGTATAACAAATTCCAATTTTCCACTCGCCATTTAGTTTATAACTCATGAAAATTTGTAGGCCGGCCTTTTAACTTCAATTGAATCTTGATGGTAGACCAAATGCTTTTGGAGACTGAGCACCTTATACATAAGTGATTAATTGATTCACTACTGTTACCGCACAATGGGCAACCTGCACCAACATTCCATTCTTTTTTTCGGTAACACTTTATGAAGCTTGTTCTTTAATACAAGCCAAAGGAATATTCTAACTTTCTCTGGAATAGTTGCTCTTCAAATGATCTTATGATATGGGCATCTCAAACCATCATGGTTCAAAAAATTATACTGTGAATCAACAGAATTCATATCGTTTGGGGTTAATTTCCACATCGGGATATCAACAACTCTTGAGGGTCTAACCAAGACAAGAATCTCATAACGAGCCTCCAACTGTCTGTCTCTTCTTGTGATAAAGGTTCTCATAGTCTAATATAACATGATAGAGTTCTCCAACTCCAATGAGGGATCACAGCAGTAGTATTATGCTTAACTGCTTGGTTACATAGGCCTGTATAATAAGAGCAAAGTGATATTGAGTCTGACTATGAATCATCCCACAAGTGGATGCTATATCTATTCCCAAGTTTGAAAGATATGTAGTTTCAGAAAACATCTTTTTGTCTACTAATATCTTTCCAAATAGGTGACAGCTTAACTAGGAATCTCGAAACTTGAATCCTTAACTAGGAGCCTCGAAACTTGAATCCTATATATTTCTCGAGTAAATGAGATAATATAATTTTTTTGGGTAGGGGATAATATAGTTTTTTCGTTCAAGTTAACGTTACATACCTCTGGATTCATGCAGGGAGGTCGTCTTAAGACTCGCCGCCGAGAGGTCACCTAATGGCGTAGCTGCACGAAAACAAGCTGTCATTGGACGTGCATGAGGCTTTGGAACATGGAGGAAATCGAATATTAGATCAGATAATAAATTTTAGTAGCTGGAAGACGTCACACTCCCAACCCCTACGAGTAGAGCTACATAAAAGAAATGTCTTATTTATCAAAAAAAAAAAAAAAAAAAAAAAAGGTCTTGTACCATGGGAGCGAGGACTTTCATGTTTGATTGTTTCTCCTTTCTTTATTACTTTCAATATAAGCTTTGGCTGTCAACGTGATAGAAGATAGTAACGAATCCAATTCTTTATTGCTGTGACCACTTTTAATTTTGTGTTAGGCATGCACTAGATTTTGACAGTCAATGGATATGGTTTGCAAAATTAACTAAAATGCCCAAGAACGAGTAAGTAGCACTGAGAATCATCAGGGATGAAATATCCATGTCAAATTATAATTATAATAATGTCTCAAATTTCCATATACATATAAAATATTAATTATAATAAAAATTATTGCATTGAGAGTCATACAAATTAAACTTCTTTGTTACGAATGATATCAAGTTTGTTTCATAGTTCCTCTACTCATTTACTAGTTACGAAGATGATTAGATTAGAAGTGTTGTATCCGGACAAAAAAGATGAAAAAGAAACCAGCTACTCAAAATTTTCTGTCACTTGAAAAAAAGGTAAAGAGAGGAGCGGTGCAACTAGAAAAGGATATCGCTCGATTTGCGTGGGGGATTCGACTGGATCGTAGAGGGATTCTTCTCTAGGTCAGAGGTTCGACCATGGTTCATCTTCATCGGGGATCCCACCTGTGGGGAAGACTATGCCGGGGAGGAGATCTGCATCCCCCCTGGTAGACGATGTCACGCCCCGAACCCAACACCCGGGTCGGATACGTGATGGCCGCACACTCCTTAGAGCAAGCCCTAAAGAATATGCAAGGCCAAAATAAATATTACAACCTTAACATCCATAACAATTAATTTCAAATATAATTCATAAAATTTTGTATAGGTACAAATTAAATTTCTTCAGTTCTCTGATCAGGTACTATAACACTCTATCTATCCATCTGCTCACCCATAAATCTAAGCCATGGCCAATCATGAACATCCTGTATCTCTGAAAAGAAAAGAAAGATGAAGGAGTGTGAGCTTTACAGCCCAGTAAGAATTCCCATATCACACTGATATAGTAATATAGTCTGAAAATAAAGAATAGCAATAAAATATAAAATCTCATGTTCAATGTCCAGAATAATGCAAACATTCATAAATTAAATGTCTTGTCAAAATAGATGCATTATCATATGTTAACAGGTAAAACACTTTTGTTCAACAATTGTTTCATGCCTTATCTTTCATTTCTCTTTTCATAATAATCACATGATTTTTTAACATTTTCTTTCTGGCTCTGGACTATCCAAGTCTATACCTCAGTCATCATCCGGATCGAATCCACTTTAAAAAGTCTTTCAAGACTGTCCCAGGATGAGCTCCTGGCCGGCTGTCCCACGTACCAAAGCCCGTGAGAGGCTGTCCTAGGCATAAGCTCCTGGCGGGCTGTCCCAGGCATGAGCTCCTAGCCGGCTGATCTACCTGTAAGCCAGTGGGGGCTGTCCCAGGCATAAGCTCCTCGCGGGCTGTCCCAGGCATAAGCTCCTGGCCGGCTGTTCCACATGACAAGGCTAGTCCATATCATATATCTCTTTCTTTTCATTTAATCATTATGTATTGATTTCATCAAATCAATTCCGACTTGCATTATGATCAACTCAGATATGTCATATCCATATAATCATGCTATAAATCTCTGATACATATATATTGACATAACATACTCATGCTCAAAATCAAATAACAGTATCTCAGATATAATAAATTCATCAATCTCAAATCCGACAATGCAAAACCAATAATGCAAGACCAACAGTAAAATAGCATATATATAATAGTGATCATGTACAGAGATTCTTACCTTTACCAGTGACTGATCCAAACACAGAAATCGATGTTCTTCTTTGATTTATGAATTTTTTAACAAAATATTCCACTGGATATCATTTGCAGACAATTATCTCTTCATAACCCTGATCAAATATAAAGATCATATATGGAGAAATTACCGATAATTGATCCTAATACACAAATCGAGGATCTCTCTTAGGATTAATCAAAATTAGGATTTATCTAAGTATCTGGATCCTCCATTGATCCATAAGACTTCTAGAGAGAGAAAATTCATGAAGAGAGAGAAAATTCTAGAGAGAGAAAGTAAAGAGAGAAAGTGGAGAGAGAATCTTCGTATCCTTTCGATGAGGCAATCATGGTCGAGATCATCAGAGGTCCTATCATGGTGACTCAATATGAATCAAGTGTTACAATTTCGAATAGGATCGGACTGGGATCAGATCTACCGCACGAATTTCGGAGCAACCTCAGATCATCTTATTTTTATTTCAAATTTATCCTAGGATTTGTGATGTAATCAGAGAGAGAGTAGAAAGATTCTAGAGAGATAAAATTCACAAAAAGAGAGAAAGATCTAGAGAGAGAAAATAGAGAGAGAATCTAGAGAGAGAAATTGGAGAGAGAAGGTAGAGAGAGAAAAGAGAGAGAAAGAAGAGAGAAAGGAGAGAGAGAAAAATTATCTCGTTCTTCTTCTTTTTATTTTATTTTATTTTATTTTTATTTTTATTTTTCTCTTTCTCTTTTTCCTTTTTTTTTCTTTTCTTTTTTCTTTTTCTTTTTTTTTTCTTTTTCCTTTTTCTTTTCTTTTCTTCTTCTTCTTCTTTCTTCCTTCTTCTTTTCTTCCCGCGGCCTCCCTTGGCTGAAACAGGGGAGGACCGTGAGGTCTCCCCCCCGCGGTGGCTCGGGCTCCGGCGGCTTGACCGGAGATCCGGCAATGACGGCGATGGGCAATGAACGGCCGGTGGCAAGGTTCGGCCGGCGAGAATCAAAAAGAGATCGAAAAACAGGAGATTTCTTGTTCATGGATTTTCCGGCGAAGACGGTGGCCGGCGGCGAGGCTTTGGGCCAGAGGAGAAAGGGAAGAGGGAGAGGAAGAAGGGGAGGGGCTCACCTCGAGCTCCGGCAGCCGAGAAGAACTCCGGCAATCTTTTTTCTTTTCCATCTAAGAACCCACGGATCCTCTTGAAAAAAAATCTCTCAATTTCTTAAAAATCTCTCAAAATCCCGTGATAAAGACCTAAAGGGAGGGGAAAGGGGGTTTTATAGAGGAGGAATCCGGTTTTTACTCGGATTCCTCTCTCCTTTTCACGGTGGGAAGAAGACTCTCAACGGGAGTCTTCTTCCTCCCGATTCCTCTGTTTTCTCTTTTTTTTTTTTTTTTATGTGGGCTGTGGCTGATTCTGGGCCGGGGTGTTACATTCTCCCCCCCTTCAAATAATTTCGTCCTCGAAATTAAGTTATGTTGTTGAGACATATTTCAAAGTATACATTCTTCATATCATTCTCAAGCTTACAATAATGTCTTTTATTTCTCATGATCTTGTTATAACAAAAATTATTTGAAATCTCAAACTCATCCCTTCTTATTGATTTCTCAACCTTTTTGAAGAACTGTAATATTTTGAACTTGTATTAATATACTACCATTATTTATCTAATACCTTTCACTCGAAATTCATAATTATCTCAGACTACCCTTGATAGAAAAATAAATAAACGTCAATCATCGGTCACTCTTCACAATCATCGATTTCTTTTTTTTTTTCTTGATCTTTCAATAAATTTTATGTATAGACTCTCGTCTTAAGAAAAATCTCAATCTTCTATATCAGTTCGAGTAACAATATTAGATTTAAAAAAAATATGAGATCTAGGTCAGGACATTCTAAGTTTGAACTGATAACAGAACTATCAAGCTGTTAATAAACTTGAGATATCTAGAATTTCTTGGTATTATCTACAATGAAGCAACCTACTAACAAAAATTATCCGACTATGATCAGATTAAAAATTATTCTTTATTTATAACTAATATATTTCATAATATCTTCAGAATCAAAGAATTAATATTTCTAATCAAATTAACCCACCATGCTTTTGCTGCGCACTCTGATATTAATTTATCAAATTATTTAAGTCTATCAAAGATAAAAATATCCTTATATGTTAGATCAATCCAGGATAGATCCAACCTTCAGATTTCATATAGAACTTAGGGCAAAACCTTAAGTTTCTTTATCTTTACTACTTTTGGGTATAGCATATAAAAATTAAATCTTGATCCACTTTCTATGTTTGAAAATATTGCATAAGTTTCATCACTCTTTCAAGAATCCGACATGTCTAGAATCGATTGGAGTTAACCTTAGATTTACCTTACAATCATCTAGATAATTTCTAAATCAATCTTTCTTTTTAAAAGAATTAATTCTAACTTGACAACTAAAAGAACTCAAGCCAACATCCTTATGAGTAGAATCAACTTGATTATTTCTTATAGAGCTCTCTTCATCACAACCCTTAATATTAATCGATAAATCCATAGAAAATCTTGTCCCTTGTATAAGTCATTCAAAATTTAACACTAGCAAGATGTCTTAATTTAATTTAAAAATCCAAACTTTGACTTGAATGATTAATACACTTCACCATCTTCAATAATCACAAAAAAAATCTAATCCAAAGATAGTAATATGAATTATTAAAAAGATTTCATCATAACCTGTATATCATTCTCTGACACAATAAATTTTCTTCTTTAATTTAACAATAATATCAAAATACTTTTGAACCACTTAGAAGAGTAAGCTTTTGACTTGAAATTCAATGCAACTTGAAAGATCAAAGAATCATATTCAGAATATGATATTTTGAGTAACCAAAGATTTCACCAAGATGTGTATCTTGTATTCTCATAATAAAATTTAAGTATATATATGTATATATATATATTTTCATCTAAATTAAGTTTATATGACTTCTTATAGATTCAATGTTCAAAAATATTTCTCTCTCATATGATGTAATTTCTTCTTAGACCATACCCTAATTAACTTTCTTTTGATAAGTCCAAAATTCATAATGCTCAGTCAATTATCATCGAAATTAGAAAAAGTATCATTATCTTCGATCATATAAGTTTTATATTCCAAAATCATCTAGTATACTCAACATAACTTATCAATACCTCCCACTTCATTTCAAGATCAACTCTTTCATACTTAGGTCAACCTTACTAATTGAAATTTAAGATATAACTTGTCAATTTTATTATAGACATCATATACCACTTATACATAAAGTTTCATCATAGTATTTATTGATTTAAATTTCAAATATTGATTCATTTCTTTTATGTCAATCATGTTCCTTATGATCATAACCTAGGTTTAAATATTACTAAAGTCATAATTTCAAATAATTATAATCTTAAGCTTAAATACCGCTTAAATCATATTCTCTAATGATCATAACCTAAATTGTAATATCATTTTATCACATCCTTAATGATTATAACCTCAGACTCTAATATTATCTATCATACCCTATTGATTATAATCTCAAAGTTTGATATCACTTATCCTACTGATCTTACATAAAGTTTTAATATCTCTTCATAATCTCTAGTGATCTTAAACCTAAGCTTTGATATTATTCTATCACATCCAAATCATTTATATCGTAATCTCCAATGATCATAATCTAAGCTCTGATATCACTCTGTAATATTCTAATCACTTATATCATAATCCCTAATAATCATATCCTAAGCTCTGATACCATTCTGTCACGCCCCGAACCCAACACCCGGGTCGGATACGTGATGGCCGCACACTCCTTAGAGCAAGCCCTAAAGAATATGCAAGGCCAAAATAAATATTACAACCTTAACATCCATAACAATTAATTTCAAATATAATTCATAAAATTTTGTATAGGTACAAATTAAATTTCTTCAGTTCTCTGATCAGGTACTATAACACTCTATCTATCCATCTGCTCACCCATAAATCTAAGCCATGGCCAATCATGAACATCCTGTATCTCTGAAAAGAAAAGAAAGATGAAGGGGTGTGAGCTTTACAGTCCAGTAAGAATTCCCATATCACACTGATATAGTAATATAGTCTGAAAATAAAGAATAGCAATAAAATATAAAATCTCATGTTCAATGTCCAGAATAATACAAACATTCATAAATTTGCTGTCTTGTCAAAATAGATGCATCATCATATGTTAACAGGTAAAACACTTTTGTTCAACAATTGTTTCATGCCTTATCTTTCATTTCTCTTTTCATAATCACATGATTTTTTTAACATTTTCTTTCTGGCTCTGGACTATTCAAGTCTATACCTCAGTCATCATCCAGATCGAATCCACTTTAAAAAGTCTTTCAAGACTGTCCCAGGATGAGCTCCTGGCCGGCTGTCCCACGTACCAAAGCCCGTGAGAGGCTGTCCCAGGCATAAGCTCCTGACGGACTGTCCCAGGCATGAGCTCCTGGCCGGCTGATCCACCTGTAAGCCAGTGGAGGCTGTCCCAGACATAAGCTCCTGGCGGGCTGTCCCAGGCATAAGCTCCTGGCCGGCTGTTCCACATGACAAGGCTAGTCCATACCATATATCTCTTTCTTTTCATTTAATCATTATGTATTGATTTCATGAAATCAATTTCGACTTGCATTATGATCAACTCAGATATGTCATATCCATATAATCATGCTATAAATCTCTGATACATATATATTGACATAACATACTCATGCTCAAAATCAAATAACAGTATCTCAGATATAATAAATTCATCGATCTCAAATCTGACAATGCAAAACCAATAATGCAAGACCAACAGTAAAATAGCATATATATAATAGTGATCATGTACAGAGATTCTTACCTTTACCAGTGACTGATCCAAACACAGAAATCGATATTCTTCTTTGATTTATGAATTCTTTAACAAAATATTCCACTGGATATCATTTGCAGACAATCATCTCTTCATAACCCTGATCAAATATAAAGATCATATATGGAGAAATTACCGATAATTGATCCTAATACACAAATCGAGAATCTCTCTTAGGATTAATCAAAATTAGGATTTATCTAAGTATCTGGATCCTCCACTGATCCATAAGACTTCTAGAGAGAGAAAATTCATGAAGAGAGAGAAAATTCTAGAGAGAGAAAGTAAAGAGAGAAAGTGGAGAGAGAATCTTCGTATCCTTTCGATGAGGCAATCATGGTCGAGATCATCAGAGGTCCTATCATGGTGACTCAATATGAATCAAGTGTTACAATTTCGAATAGGATCAGACTGGGATCAGATCTACCGCACGAATTTCGGAGCAACCTCATATCATCTTATTTTTATTTCAAATTTATCCTAGGGTTTGTGATGTAATCAGAGAGAGAGTAGAAAGATTCTAGAGAGATAAAATTCACAAAAAGAGAGAAAGATCTAGAGAGAGAAAATAGAGAGAGAATCTAGAGAGAGAAACTGGAGAGAGAAGGTAGAGAGAGAGAGAAAAGAGAGAGAAAGAAGAGAGAAAGGAGAGAGAGAAAAATTATCTCCTTCTTCTTCTTTTTATTTTATTTTATTTTTATTTTTATTTTTCTCTTTCCCTTTTTCCTTTTTTTTTCTTTTCTTTTTCCTTTTTCTTTTTCTTTTTCCTTTTTCTTTTTCCTTTTTCTTTTCTTTTCTTCTTCTTCTTCTTTCTTCCTTCTTCTTTTCTTCCCGCGGCCTCCCTTGGCTGAAACAAGGGAGGACCGTGAGGTCCCTCCCCACGGTGGCTCGAGCTCCAGCGGCTTGACCGGAGATCCGGCAACGACGGCGATGGGCAATGAACGGCCGGTGGCAAGGTTCGGCCGGCGAGAATCAAAAAGAGATCGGAAAACAGGGGATTTCTTGTTCATGGATTTTTCGGCGAAGACGGTGGCCGGCGGCGAGGCTTTGGGCCAGAGGAGAAAGGGAAGAGGGAGAGGAAGAAGGGGAGGGGCTCACCTCGAGCTCCGGCAGTCGAGAAGAACTCCGGCAATCTTTTTTCTTTTCCATCTAAGAACCCGCGGATCCTCTTGAAAAAAAATCCCTCAATTTCTTAAAAATCTCTCAAAATCCCGTGATAAAGACCTAAAGGGAGGGGAAAGGGGGTTTTATAGAGGAGGAATCCAGTTTTTACTCGGATTCCTCTCTCCTTTTCACGGTGGGAAGAAGACTCTCAACGGGAGTCTTCTTCCTTCCGATTCCTCTGTTTTCTCTTTTTTTTTTATGTGGGCTGTGGCTGATTCTAGGCCAGGGTGTTACAGACGACCAATTGGGACCGATAGGTTGGGGTCTCAGGTTATTCAAGGGCAATGATGATGCTTCCGATCGTGTTCTTCCAAAGCAACAGAAGAGGAGGTCGCGTTGTTAGAAAGGCGATTTACGAAGGTAGTGCTCTGAGATTAGCTGGCCAAATATTTTCCTTGGGGCCATGGCGGTTGGGCTTCCACCCTGCTCACAATGCGCTGACTAAGGCTAGGGTTTGGATCGTCTTCCTGAGCTATTGCTTGAGTTGTGGGAGGTTGGTAAGAAAAGAAAAATTATGGTTCGAGAGGGTGCTCTACGTCTTGATACCTGGACCCTTAATTCTACTAGATTTGGTTATGCTCGAGTTTGTATGTTGCTTGACCTCACTAAGCCTGTCTGCCCAGGAGCAAAATTATGGTACATGATACTCACTTTTGGCAGCAATTCACCTATAAAAAATTATCCGATATATGCTATGCTTGTGGTCAGATAGGTTAAACCTTGGAATCCTGGGATTGTTCGAATCCTGCAGGATTAGAGGCTTCGTTGCTCTTTGATCTCTGGATCTGTGCAGCTAGGGTACCGGTTGATCATATTGCGGATTGGCAAGCTTCTAATAATGCTACTACTGGTAGATAGGCTGACTTTGGTTGGACTCAGCCTACAAACACTACTAGGCAATCTCCATCATGGGACCAGGTGATGAGTGATGCGGAGGTTCCGATCAAACCGATATTCTCTCCGTTGATAAATTTAAATTTTAAGGAGACAAATGAACCCCAGTCCATAGATAGTACTGTCTTTGATTTTTTCTGCTAAATCCATGATCTTAGAAAGAGATCATCTAATCACAAGTATTTGTGAATTATGTTAAAACCTTGATTCGGAATCATAGTCCTAAAACCATCCGATTTTTCGAAACTAGGGTAGAGACTCAAGCTTCTATACGTATGCAAAGACCGTTGGGACCCTCCTGGGATATTTATTTCATTTTGGCTATTGGATTGTTTGGTGGTATAATTATTGCTTAGCAAAAACATTTAGGCAATCTCACTTATTTTCATGGTAATGGATAAGTCATTTTTTAGGTTTTTTATCTCCCTAATGAGTGTACTTGGATTTTGGGGATTAATTATGCAAGTACCTGTATGGTTGAGCATTGCATTCTATAGACTCAGATTCAAAATATCTTAAATTTGGAGGTTCCTATATTGCTTGTACGTGATTTCAACTACATTTTGAATAAGAAAGATTAGAGGGAGGTAAATCCTTTAGGCTTGCTAGGGAAATTCATGAATCTTGATCCTTTTTAATGGATATGGGCCTTATGGACCTGTTGGTGTAGTTCCTCCTCATATGGGATCCACCGTATTAATTGAAGGCCTTAAAGGAAAGATTCACGTAACTAGGAGGAGCGTACGGAGAATCTTATGATGCATGGAATAGGTGGCGCATGGAAATGCATGGAGAGAAAAAAAAAAAAAGGTTAAGCAAACTTTGCGGAACCAATACATGGAAGATTTTTTGAGATGCGGAAACCTCGTGCTGCACAACAAAGGAGTCCATAAAGGACTCTAGCTCTCGATGATAAAAAGGAGGGCCCCGTGGACGTGGTGGACAGAACACAAGAAAAAAAAAAAGAGAAGGTTGTGAGCCACCAAAAGGAGAGAGAGAAGAAGAAAGGCTTAGAGGATGTTTCGTTTAAGACAAGAAAATAGAAGAACATTGACAGGAGTAGTTCACTCAACCTCAGATTAAAGTTATTCCATCGAGGATTCTTCTGTAAATTTGTTAAATCTTGGATATCTTATTTCTTATATTAAAAGTGGTGTTCCCGACGTAGTGTCAGAAATTTTTTTTTGTAATCCAAACTATTATTATAGTGGAAGCTCCTTGCTCTGGTCCCTGTGTGGACGTAGGCTTCGGCCAAAGCTGAACCACAAAAAAATTTGGTATTCTTGCGATTATTGTGATTTCTCTATGCATGTTGTTAGCATGATTTTTGTTTTCACTTTATCTATTATTTTTCAGAACTCAAAATCCTAACAAATGGTATCAGAGTTTGGTTCCACCGAATCTAGAGTACTGTAGAAAGAGTTGAGATGCTAATAAATAGTGGGTCAATCTTCATCAGGCACTATGATCAAACTGATGCCAATCAACTACTCAATTTGAAAGCCTCGCATGAAAGACTTCCTTTACTACAAAGATCTTCACGATCCAATCGAGAAAGTTAATTGCTCAGTTTGATAAGATGTCAGATAGAGAATAGAAAATGCTCAATCGTAAAATCATTAGGCTCATCCAATAATGGATTGATGATAGAATCTTTCATCATATTTTAATGGAGGTCAATACCCAGTCTCTGGTTGAAACTGAAATGTCTGTACAAGAGAAAGACGGCTCAAAATAAGGCATTCCTAATTCACAAACTGACGAACAAAAAATATAAGGAGGGGACTTCCATGGTAGAGCATCTAAATAACTTTCAGAATATGGTGAACTAGCTCGTCGTGATGAAGATGGCGTAAGATGAGGAGCTCTAGGCCCTACTATTGTTGAGTTCCTTGCCTGACAGTTAGAAGACTCTGCTAGTGTCTTTAATCAATTCTTCACCAAAGGGTTCGAAAGCCTTAGTAATGGTGAAAGACTATATGCTTAATGAGAAAGTCAAAAGAAAGGATCGAACAAAGGGTCTTGAGCAACAATGAGGCCCTCATCATGAAAAGAAAAGGAAGAAGTAACCATAGAGACTTCCAATCTAACTCAGATGATAGCTGTGCTAAATCACAGAGGAAATCTAAGTTCTAAAGTGGTAGATGTTATAACTGTAATAAATGGGTTCACTTTAAGAAAGACTGTTGATTATTGAAAAAGGAGAAGTCGAAAAATAAATCAAATGGTGACTCCAGCTCGGACAATGAGATGACAGTAGTAGCTTTAGATGGAGAGATGACCATTGTTTGTGGCACAATAGATGATGATTTTACAGATACTATTAGTTAAGACTCTATTTGGATGATTGATTCGATCGCTTTGTATTATATTACAGTGAAGCATGAATTATTCTCATCTTACCATTTTAGTGACTTTGGGACAGTAAAGATAGAGAACGATGGAGAATCAAAAATTTTTGGCATCAGAGATATTGTGCTGATCACGAGTTTGAGATACAGACAAGTGTTGAAGAATGTTCGACATATATCAGATATTTGCTTGAATCTATTGTCGATATGGGTATTAGATGAGGAGGGTTACTACAGTGTATTTGAAGATGACAAGTAAAAGTTGATCAAAAAATTATTAGTAGCAGCCAGAGATATCAAGCAAGGCTCTCTCTATTTTATGCAAATGAAGCTCGATAAAAGAGAAGTGAATATAGTGAAAGAATCTTCTACCTCAGAATTATAACATCAGCGATTGGGATATATGAGTTAAAAGGATATGCCAATTTTGGTCAAGAAGAACACTCTTCATACTAATAGTTCTGGATTGAAGACATGTGAAAGCTATCTGATGGGTAAGCAAACTTAAGTTTTTTTTTCAGAATCTTTCTTCTAAAAGAAGAATAGGTGCATTAGATCTTGTTCATAGTGATGTTTGTTCTATGAGTGATAAAATTCTTGATGGATACTCTTACTTCATGACTTTTATTGATGATCACTCTCAAAAAATTTAGGCATATGCTTTAAAAATAAAGGACCAGATGTTCAATACATTCAAGCAATTTTATATCTCTGTTGAAAGAGAGATTGGGTAAAAGTTGAAGTACATAAGGACGGATAATAGAGGTAAATACAAGGATCCTTTCAAAAAATACTATCAATAGAATGATATCAAATTGGAGAAGGCGGTGCTTAAGACACCACAGCAGAATGGGATTATTGAGATGATGAACAGGATGATCTGAAAAAAAATCAGAAGCATACTCTCTCATGCTAAACTATTGAAGGTATTTTGGGGAGAGGCATTGATGTGGTCCATGTTATTAATTTTTTTTCTTTCTATGCTCTTGAAGGTGATACACTGTAGAGAATATGATTGAAAAAAATATTTCTTATGATTATTTAAAAATTTTTGGATGTAGGATGTTTGTGCATATTCTCAGAGATGAGAGATTGAAATAAGATGCCAAGATGAAGCAGTGGATATTCTTGTGCTACGATGAGGATGGAGAGTTCAGCTACCAGTTGTGAGATTCTATGGAGTGGAAGATCGTGCGTAGCTAGACAAGGGCATTGGACCGTGCTTGATATGGCCCGACCCGGTTTATGCCCATCGAGCCTGAGGCTAAACGGGCCCATTACTAAACGGGCCGTGCCAGGCACGACACGATTAGCACCAGGCCTGAGCCCAGCATGGCCCTAGGCTCGATTGGTGGTGGGCCATGCCTGGCATGATCTGTTAGTTTGTTCGCTTATGGGCTTTCTTTTTTTAAAAAAAATTACGAACAGGTCATGCCTGGCATGGCCCATTTGTGTCTATTACAGGTCATGCCAGGCACAACCTGTTTGAGGCTGTTACGGGTCGGACCATACCATGCCCAGGTCCGTTTCATCCCATAACAGTCAAAAATGATAAAACATGATTATTTTTTGATTTTTTTAACTTTTTACCTCTCCTAACAGTCATAAAATGACTATTTTGAGGGATATTTTGAAAAAAAAAATTATGAATTTCTATAAATAGCCTCCTCCTCTTCTATTCTCACCATATCAAATCTACTATTCTTCCTTCTCTGCTACTACTATTTCTCTCTTCTAGCAATATGATAAGTATTCAAAAATTTAATTTTTAGTTTGTATTTAGCAAGTATTTAAGTACTATACAAAAGGAGGTTCTTGTCGAGGAGCACAAGAGGAAATCCTTATCGAGGAGCATAAGAAGAAGCTTACAATTCTCGATGCTGCCTCTACTCAATTCCTCCACCTCCGATTAGTTTTTATTTTTTGCTTCATAAATTTAGAAATGGCATCTTATGATGAGACCCATTTTGGCATTCCCCTTATTTACGAAGGAGGGGAAACTAATTTCGTTGCTCCTACTCCCTTTGAAACTACTCAAGATCAAACTTCTTCCCATAAGAGGACTGGTGCAGTTTGGGAGAATTTTGAAAGAGTTTTTATTGATAGAGTCTGCAAAGCAAAATATAAAAAATATGTTAAATTTTATAGTTATACCAGTAGCGGAAGAACTGGCCATTTGAGGAGACATCAAGAGAGTCATAGGATGAGTGACTCTCATCTCCAAAGTATCCTCAATATACAAGGACGATCTTTGGCAGGTAATTTTGCATATAATCATGAAAATTAAAAAAAATACTAGTTAAATGGATAGTTAGGGATCAACTGCCTTGTAGTTTATGCGAGTCTTTTAATTTAAAGAATATGTTCAACTAACCTTACAGTCTGCTTACAAAAGAACTAGTAGACATATTTTTAGAAAGATAGCTATGACAAATTTTTTAGCAATGAAATATAATTTAATTGAAACTCTCTGTCTTAAATTCAAAAATTTTATTAACTTTTGATATTTGATCAGCATTGGTAGATAGTAATTATTTTATTTCTATTACTATTTATTATATTGATAATGATTGAAATCTAAATAAATGTATTTTTGCTTTTTATGCTTTTAACTTTTCATATTTTGGACAACAAGTTTTAAATATTATTTATCAAATGACATGTTCATTTGAAATTAATGATAAAATCATACTATTACTCTTGACAATGCATCTAATAATAATTCTGCTGTTACATTATTGAAGGACTAATTACATCCTATTTTAAATCACCAGTTGCTGCATATTAGATGTGCATGTTATATCTTAAATATTTCTGTACAAGCTAGCATGGATATGGTCCAAGATGTAATTTTAAAAATTAAAAATATAATTTTTTTATTCATGCTTCAAGAGTAAGACTTCAAGAATTTAAGTAACTATGTGTAGATCATGGTAAATATTTTAAAAAATTTAAACTTGATGTAATGACTCGTTAGAATTCAACATATATCATAATACATGATGCATATCCATATAGACACTTATTAAGTGCATATATTAATGACAATGGATTAGATTTTGTTGACTGAAATTGATTAGACTAAAGATAAAATTTTAAAAAAAAAATTGGTTACTTTTTATAATGCTGCTAACATTCTTCTAGTATTTATTATCCAACTTCATATTCATTTTTTACAACAAGCATTTGATATTAGTAAGAAATTTATAGAATATAGATTTGATGATGTTTTAATGCCTATTATTGAACAAATGGAATCTAAATGGAATAAAAATTAGAACAATGTATATCCTATATATAATTTAGCTACTGTATTTGAATCACGAGTTAAATTGAGTGGTGTGCTAATTTTACTTAATGCATATTATGAAAACATGATACTGGATCCTGAACCCGCTAAAACTGAGGTAACAAAACTTCTTTATGATATTTATGCATTATATGATGAAAAAATTTATGGATCTAGATTACCAACACAAAACTCTATAACTTCTTGTAATAGTTCTTGTTTATCAACTATTTTTAGTTTTATTGCACATAGGAGACAGACACATGCTTCAAGTTCCTCTACATCTTTTTCATTTGCTTTAAGTAGTGAACTAAAATTTTATTTACGAATAATCTTCATTCTATATATAATAAAAATTAAATAGATAATCTAGATGTGTTAGTTTGGTGGAGAAATGTTAAAAAATAATATCTATTTTATCTGTCATTGCACACGATATTTTAGCCATGCTGATGTCCACAGTAGCATTGAAATCCGCTTTTAGTGCAGGTCGGACGATTCTTGATGAAAAGAGAAGTCGGATGACCAGTGACATGGTGGAGATGCTGTTCTGCTTCAAAAGATTGGTTGGATACGGAGGCCACGCCTCAAGATAAAGATGAACATTCTACTACATTCTCTGACGAAGATGATACAAATAAGGTCGATAATTAGTAGGATTTTTATCAAGCTAGCATAGAAAAGCAAGGAGTAGAGAGAGGGTCTTGAAGGGGTTCAGTGAGAGCAGAGACAAGTTGGCATAATTTTATCTAGTTTTTTATTAATTATATTAAATTTTTTAATTATTGAGGTGAGTCACCTCTATAATTCTATTTCTTTTCTCTCCCTCCTCATTGTATTTTGGAGGTCAGGTCTAGACCCCTCCCTTCTTATACTATTTTGATATTTATTAATAAACTAGTAGGGATCCATGCCAAACCCTCCACCTAACAAGGTGACTTTATATTTATTCATGCATATTTTAAAAAAATTTAAAAAATCTTAAACAGGCCATGCCAAGCGTGCCGTGCCTTACACGACCCATTTTAAGGGGGCCATGTACGGCCCATTTCAAAGGGGCGGTCCTGGCATGCGGGTAGTACGTGCCATGCCTGGCCCATGGGTCGCGCTGGCCCAGGCCTTTTATGGGTCATGCCGGGCCTGGGCCGCGGGCCAAAAAATCCCAGCCCAGCTGGCCCCCCTCTTATGGGCCGTGCCAGGCACGGCATCGCACTTTAGTCAATGGGCCATCCCTGGCAACAGCTCGCCTCATGTCAGACCATGGATGGCCCGATCCGTTGCCCATCTCTATGCATAGTCATGATGTTATTTTCTTGGAAAGATCAGACGATCGATGACTTTGAGAAGCCTAACAAGCCAAAGTCGGGCTCTATAGACTGATGCCCAGATACTTCTCCGAGGAGTCTTGATGATGGGAGAGCAATTGTAGATGATGATATATATGACAGTCATGAGGATGAGGAGAGTATGGATGGTGTTTAGACTGAGTTGCATGCTGAACCACCTACATAAAAGATTCGGAGTGTTAGATGTATGTCCTAGAAGCCAATATGACTAACATATTGTAATAACTCTAGGATACAATTTTATATTTAATACATTGATTTGATCAATAAAAGGATAAATTTATTTTTCATTCAAGTGTGATGTGTCCTTGAATCATCCATGAAATTAATTTTTGATATATATTCTCAAAATATTGAGAATTAGAGACATGTATTTAATTTCTAAATACTCTCGATAATAGAATCATCATGAGAACAGTGATCGATCTGGATAGACTGATGCACACATTGCTTCCTTCGAGATAGATGAGTCTCTGATATACAGTGTAGAGATATTAGACGACGAGTGCGGGTAGTTGTTAGAGAATAACTAGTACTAAGCATGACCATACGAGAGATCACTTGGATTTCTATTTAATTATCAGTGATTGTTTCGATGCTGTAGTTGTATGAATGGTCCTTTGACTTAAGATTGTACTACTGCTCGCAGTAAGACTGCTGAAGTTTGACTAACACATAAACATGGGTCTCAATGAGTCTTTGTAGTGGATGTTGGCGACAGTTGATCCACTGTAAGAGTAGGATGCACATTAAGATGGAATCTATCAACCTTGATAGAAAAGAGTAGTCCTATAAAATTTGAAAGGCTAAGTCCAAAAATCTATGGCCATAATAGTGTGATTGATGAAAAAGAATTTTCATAAAAATTATATTTGGACTTGAGCTAATCGAATCTATCATCTGATTGATGTTGAGGTTTGACGATTTATCCATGACCTACCATTAAATCGGGACTCACAATAGAGGGACTGAATCACACGTTAACTACACCTAGATGTTCATTTCAGTTCTACTGAGTTGCCACTACATACTGCTAGGTGTCACTGGTGGATTATGAGAGCTTACTAGGATTGTTCTGGATCGATAATCTTTGATGAGTTAGAGTGAAATTGTTCTGACCCATTGAAAAGAGTTTTAATGATACTTTGATAGAGATCATTGTATATCTCACTATCAGATAGAATTGAATATATGGGATCACACAACAAAGGGATTAGGTCTAAAATTAGCAATTGAGCTTATGAAATGACAATTGGGTTTAGAAAAATCTGATTGGATTCAAGGTAACCTTGCTAGCACATAGTTGGACCCAATTTCTCTTTTCATTTGAATTTTTTATTTGATAAAATAATTCAACTTAATTATCTGCTAATAACCTACATGAATAAGATTTATTTGACTCCAATTATTGGGTGTCTAAGATTTTGGATCATATGAATTAAGAGTGCAAGTCTTTTATTAATTTCTTTGATAGTTATTATGGGACGCCACCTTGATTGGATCAAGTTGAGCGTATCCTATGATTAGAAGGCCTTTTAATCTGATATGGGGTGTCCGTTGGGTGCAAAAGAGGGTGTGTTTAATTAGGTGCAAGGGCTACAAGAGTTAGCGCCTAATAGGATTCCTAATGTAAGTTAAATAACTTAAGTTATTAAGAAACCTAATGCAAGTAGGACTTGTATTATGAGATTGAATAGGATTCAATCCTCATGCCTATTTAAAGGGACCTCCCCTAAGGTCCCTAGAGCAAAAAAACCAGCAGCCCTCCACGCCTCTTAGATCCCTCCATGCCCTCTCTCCCTCTCTTCTCCTTGGGCGTCCTCACGTCATAGCACTTTGGGTGTCATCCCTTCTACCTCACACCCAAGGCTGGTTGGGCGTCCCACCTTACTGGTTCCTGATCCTTGGTAGCAGCACAAGCAAGGGTAGAAAAGCAAGAGAAGAAAAGAAGAAGAAGATCAAAGAAAGAGATCAAGTATTGATTGTGATCCAAACTTCGTTCAGATTCAGCAGGCTGAATTTTTTTAGAGAAAAAATTCAATTTGAAGAGGACCATTCCAAGCTGATCCCGAGTGGATACCCATACAAATTGGATACTTGTGTGGCTAGAAGAAAATCTCTTCTCTTCCAGATCCAAATTCGAAGAAAGAGATTATGAAACAGGTATGCGATTTGATCACAATCTGAATTTCAGCATTTGTCAATTCAGCACATGAACTAGATCCTTATAGTTTTATATTTTTATGCATGCATAATTTAGATTAAAAATATTTTAATCTTGTACTTCATTACGGTGTTTAAAAAATAAAGTTTTGAAACACACATGCATGCTCCAAACCTTGAATTCCAACACGGAGATCCATAAGAGAGCGGAGGCCATCTATGAGATACCCACTGTAGGATTACATGCTATTGACAGATGCGAGAGAGCCTAAGTTCTACTCCAAAGTCATGGAGCATTAGCATGGTGAGAAGTGGTTGAAGGCAATGAAGGAGCAAGGGCACCGCAGGCTTGATGGAACCTCCCATATGAGTCAGGAGGGGAAGATTTGTTGGTATGGTCCCTCCTCATATGGGATCCATCATATTAATTAAAGGCCTTAAAGGAAAGGCTCAAGTAACCAGGGGGAGTGCGTGGAGAATCTTTTGATGTGCAGAATAGGTAGTCATGGAAATGTGTGGAGAGAAAAAAAAGGTTATGCAAATTTTGCGAAACCAATGTGTGGAAGACCTTTTGAGATGCAAAAATCTCTAGTTAATGCAAAAAAAGAGTCTGTAAAGTACTCTAGCTCTCGGGCCTTATGGACGTCGTGAACAGAACACGAGAAGAAAGAAAAAAGAGAGAATATAATGAGAAGGTTGTGAGCCACCAAAAGAAGAGAGAGAGAGAAGAAGAAAAGCTTGGAAAGGCTTGGAAGGTGCTTCGTTGAAGAAAAGAAGATAGGAGAATATTGATTGGAGGAGTTCATTCAACTTCGGGTAAAAGTTATTCCATCGAAGGATCTTCTGTAAGTTTGTTTAATCTTGGATTTCTTCTTTCTTATATTAGAAGCAGTATTCGGGGCATGGTGTCAGAAAAAAAAAAATTTATATTTCAAACTATTATTATAGTAGAAGCTCCTTCTTGCTCTAGTTCCTATGTGAACGTAGGCTTCGGTCAAACTATAGGAAAATTTTAGTATTCTTACGATTGTTATGATTTCTCTGTGCTTGTTGTTAGCATAATTTTTGCTTTCACTTTATCTATTATTTTTCAATACTCACAATCCCAACAGGATCTTGGTCATCTAGATCCTCGATTCACGTGGTGTAATAATTGTTTAGGTCTAGCTAGAGTCCGGGAGCATATTGATTAGGTATTTGCATCTATATTAGCTCCATATGTATCCCAAATTTGTGGTTTATCATTTAGCCCATTCCGTATCTGACCATTGTTTGTTACTAATGACCATTACGGACCAGCATGCTAGAGGCCCAATTCCTTTCCGTTTGAAAAACTTTGGCTTTCCTATGCTCATATTATGGCTGTTATAAATCATGCTTGGAGTGATCTTACACCTGATGCGAGACTTTCGTCTCTTTTGGCTAATATCTATCGTACTTTAAAGCATTGGAAGCATCGTTTGAGCAACATTTTTCATAATGTATAAAGATTATTTGATCGGATTTATAATTTACAATGGCAAGAGGCCATCATGGGTGGTGTGCCACTTGATTTGCATCAAACTTTGCTTTCTTTTCTTGCTGCATGTCGGAGAACCCTTTATAGATGGGAAATGCTTTGGCAGCAAAAGTCTAGGATCTTGTGGTTACATGAGGGTGATGCGAATACTAGTTTTTTTCGATCATTTCATGATTTTGCATAGGAGAAGGAATAAGATCCATAGCGTTGATAATCAATATGGTCAGAGTCATACATGCTATCATGATATTACTAGATTTTCTTATCTCATTTTATGGCCTGGTGGTCACCTGACACAATTTGGGTAATATTGATTATCCTTTGTTCTCTTCTACTATTTGATCCTCTCGGAATGCTTCTTTGGTTGCTTTTCTTTTAGATGACAAAATTGAATATGTTTTGCTCTTTATGCATCCGAACAAAGTGTATGGCCTAGATGGTTTTCCTGCCTTTTTTTCTTTCAGCATTATTGGTCGGTTGTTAAAGCTGAAGTTATTCAAGCAGCCCATCATTTCTCTACGACCTCTTTTATGCCTCATGATTGGAAACAAACTTATGTCTTTTTACAAGGCTCGGTCTTAAACCCAAAAAGAGTCTTTCACTTCACCTATCTTAACTTATCTAAACAGGCTATCACCACTAATAAAAAAATTGTTTGACCCAGCTTACCTTTCTCTGTTAAAAAAATCATTTCACTGCCAAAGAAACCAAATCCATCCTCTCCAAATGATTGTTGTCATATCAGCTTATGTAATGTTGTTCATAAGTTGGTTGTAAAAATTTTGATTAACAAGCATAAAATAGTTATACCTACTGTAATCTTCGAGAGCATAGGCTGTTTATATAAGGTCATTATATTTTTTCTGTTGAGTTTTGATATCTCAAAATTCGATACACAATAGAAAAATCCATAACAGCGAAGCCCAAGATAGAGGAGACCTATAGGCATGGCTCATAGCCACGCGTAGGCATGCAGGCTCGCAAGTTTGGCTTGTGGGCGCCCAGACCCGCTGGAGCATGCGGCCCGTAGGCTCGTGGGGCCTGCAGCGCATGCAGCCCAGAGCGTGGTCCTAGTGTGCGTAGCCCAGCGAAGCGCGGCCCAGGGCGAAGTCATGATCCACCACATGGTCTAGGAGACCGCTTCATGCGGTCCACCGCGGTCTTTATCACAGTCCACGTGCACGAGTGTGCAATCGGACGGTCATGAGTGCTGTTTTGCATGATCAAATGGTTTCGATTGTATGCGGGCATGATCAAATGGCCAGAAAGGTTATTTTGAGTCCCAACAGAAGTATGGATGTGTCTGGGACTTGATTTGGGCCGTTGAAAAGGGGCACACAGGCTGAGCGTAGCAGTAAGCAGCAGCAGGCAGCAGCAGGCAGCAGCAGGTAGTGGTTGAGAGGGGCTAGCAGCGACCAGAGAGTCTCCTTAGGAGGTTTTGAGACATTGTAAGGGTTTTTTTCGTCCTTCTTTTTGAGAGAGAGATTGATGTATGAGAGTTGAGAGGGAGTGATCTCCTCATATATTTATTTTTTCTTTCATAGTGAAGCTTGCATACTCTATAGAGGTAAGTCTTGGGTTGATCCACATATTTGATTTTATCTTTATACATCTTTCTTCTTCCTTCCTATTATGGTATCGACATCATCATTAGCAATTGTGATCTTAGACGGAGGATTCATATTCCACACTCATGAGAGATCCTTCCATCAAGTGGTATCAGAGTATGCAGTTGTCCAGATTGTGGCGGTGTTGATCAAGGTTGAAGAAGATGGAGAAGATAGGCTCAATCAAGATAGAGATCAATAGGTATGATGGAAAGAGTAATTTCTCCATATGACAAACAAAGGTGAAGGATGTGCTCATCCAAAAAAGATTGATTGATGCTCTCTTGTACGAGAAGAAGCCTACTACCATGGAGGAGAAGAGTTGGAAGTGACTCCAGATATAGTTGGTGAGTACGATCTGCTTATACTTAATGGATGATATGGTGATCCATGTACTTAGTGAGACTTTTCTGATGATGTTGTGGACGAAATTCGAGGAGATGTACCTGACAAACTCACTCGCCATCATTTTCTTTCTTTGAAAGTAGTTCTATCAGCTATTGATGAGCGAGGAACAAAGCATACAGAAGTATCTCAGCAACTTTCAGAAGATCCTTATTGATCTCCTTAGCATTGGTGAGAAGGTTAAGGAGAAGACTACGACATTGGTCTTGCTTTCATCGCTTCCTTTTTTTTGAATCTTTGGTGATTGCTCTTTTTATAGAGAAGAGCACCATCAAGATGGATGAGGTCACTTCAGCACTTCTTCAGAATGAAATTCTCAGATAGGAGAATCGAGCTTCGAGTTTTGGTAGTGACTTAGCTTTGACAGTGACTGGAGGTGATGATGGCAAAAGATGAAAAGACAGAGGGTCACAAGATGGGTGGTCCAGATCCAAGTCAAGAGACTATAGCAAGATCAAATATTATAGGTGTGATAAGTTAGGGCATTAAGTCAGAGATTGTCCACAGCTCAGAGATCGGACGAAGGCTACTACGATGGCGATCTAAGATAGCGATACAGAAGAAAGTGATGATATTCTTCTGATATCTGATGAGGTATCTACTTCTCCCTATAGTGAATTTTAGATTCTATATGTTCGGATCATGTTTATTGCAGAAAAGAGCTATTTGACTCCTTAGAGAGTAGTGAGAGCACTGTTCATCTATCAAATGGATCGAGCTGTGCAATCAAGGGTATTGGGACAATTAGCTGGCAAATACATAATGGAGCAATGAGAAAGTTGGATGAGATCTGATACATATCCAATTTTAGAATTAACCTAATTTTACTAAGCAAACTAAATTCAAGCAGCTACAGGTGGAGAGCTGATGATGGAATCCTAAAGATTGTGTGTGGCAGTAGGATTGTTATGAAGAGAAAGAAGTATGCAGGACATTACCTCTTGATAGGAAGATCAGCATGAGATGGAGTTTTACGAGTCAATAGGAGCTCAGAGTGAGGTGGAGCTCTAGGTATAAATGGATTAGGCACGAGATGAGAGACGAGAGACTCGGAAGGATAACAAACGACATCGCAGGATGAAGTTTCTATTACCGTATGAGGCTATCCCGAGTAGGTCTCAGATCAAACAGATCATAGTATACGATGGAGATGGATTGAACAGTCTAGCTCGACTCTCATATTTGTCCATCCATGAACAACCAGATATTTATCCTAGGGTATAGAGGCAAGATCATCCAGAAGCTCTCAAAGTTATATGGAGACCGAATGTCGAGTCGAAATAAAAGATTGTTGGTTTTGATGCTTTGAAATTCGATCCATAGTAAAAAAAATCTACAGCATCAAAATCCAAGATGGAGGAGACCCACAAGCATGATTTGTAGCGTGCACAGGCCTGCAGGCCACCCAGGGCCGCTGCAGGCATGCTGCCCATAGGCTCGTAGGGCCCTAACGTTGCGTGGCCCAGAGCGCAGCCCCAGCGCGTGCGGCCTAGGGTGGAGTCGTGGTCCACTACATGATCCACTGCGCAGTCCAGGAGATCGCTTCACGTAGTCCACCACGATCCACATGTGCGAGTGCACGATCAGACGGCCATGGGTACTGTTTTGCATGATTGAATAGTTTTGATTGCACGCGAGCACGATCAAATGGCCAAAAGGGTTATTTTGAGTCCCAATAGAAGTATGGATGCGACTAGGACTCGATTTGGATCCTTTAAAAGGGGCAGACATCCCGAGAATAGTAGTAAGCAGCAACGGACAGCAGTGGGTAGCGCCTGAGAGGGGCTGGCAATGGCCAGAGAGTCTCCTTGGGGGATTTTGAGAGTATTGTAAGGATTTTTTTTGTGCTTCTTGATGAGAGAGATATTAATGTATGAGAGTTGAGCGGATGTAATCTCTCTTGTATTTGTCTTTCTTTCATAATAAAGGCTTGCATGTCCCATGGAGGCAAGCTTTGGACTAATCCATGTATTTAATTATGTCTTGATACATCTCTCTTCTTTTTTCCTGTTACGATATCGACATCGTCATCAGCGATTGCGATCTTGGACGGAGGATCCCTATTCCACACTCGTGAGGGATCCTTCCAATATCTTCAAATATTATATTAGCTTAGGAGCTCACTCATTCTTATCTAGGGCTACCAGGTCTAAATGTCTTATGATATTTAAGCTTGATATGGAAAAGACGTATGATCATGTGAGCCGGCATTTCTTATTCATATTCTATCTCATTATGGGTTTCATCCTTTATTTATGAAATGGACATTAGGCTTGCTTTCTAAATCCATAATATTTTTTGTTACTTCATGGACCACCCACTACTTGATTTTTTATTTCTTGTGGGCTTCAATAGAGTTGCTCTTTGTCTCCTAACCTTTTCATTTTATACTCTAAATTTTTTTCTACTATCTTGTATAGTGTTGTTCAACATCATCTTTTTCAAGCTTATCATCTATGCCATGGGTCCGATTATATCTCATGTTTTCTATTCTAATGACTATGTTATTGTGGGGGGTGTGATTGTTAAAAAAGCTACTTCTCTTGCTGTTCTTATTGATGCTTATTGCCATCACTCTGGCCAGATGATGAATTATTCCAAATTCTATACTATGTTTAGCCTTTCTATGCCTTCTAGAGTCAAACTCAAATCTGTAGATTGTTAAATATCACTCAGAACAGCTTATTGTGGCAATATTTAGGAACTCTGATCCCTCCTACACCTTTACAAAGAATGGATTTCCAACCCATGTTCAATAAGATGTCTAATCATTTGGATTCATGAAAATGGAAGAAGTTATCTTTTACTGCTCGGTACACTTTACTTTAATCGGTATTTTCTACTATTTCTTTGTATCTGTTGTCATTTGTTTATGTTCCTTTATATACTTAATTAGCTTGAAAAAAAATTTAGAGTGTTCCTTTAGGGTCATACGACCGATCACCATGGATTTCATCAGATGGCTTCAGATCAGATTTGTTTGCCCAAAGAAGAGGACTGGCTAGGCATTGTCTTATTGCATTTACGTTGTTCTCAGTATTTATCTAAATTAATTGCTCATCTAATTTTGCATCTCAATACTTTGTGGGCCCGGTTGATTAAAGCAAAGTATCACTTTACTGGTTCATGGGTTCATCACTCTGAACCTCGTAATTCCTTGATTATTTGGGCAAAAATATGTCACTGCACATTCAAGGGGTGTTTGGTTCGCAACTAAAATTAGAATAAAAATAAAAATCAAAATAATCAAATTTTTTAAAGCATTTGATTCGTGATCGGAATCGAAATCGAAATCGAAATTAGAATGAAAATTTGAATCCATAGCGGAGAGTAGGGATTGAGTTCTATATACATTGAGCTATTCCCATTCCATCTTGAAATCGGAATTGGAATGAGACTCCTCCCAACCAAATGGTTGGAATGGAAGTGATCCATTCCGATTCAAACCCCCACTCCCCCAAACCAAACATCCCCTTAGTTCAATTCAATTTTTAATGGCTGATTGGATCTAGGCAACATGTTAATCTTTACATGGATCTGTGGCTGTCTTCACATCCGTTAATTGACATGCCCACTTATCTTAATATTGATAGCCAATCCATGGATTTGAATGTGCCTGATGTGATTACTTCAGCTAGATAGTGGGATATTGGCAAGTTGACTCATCATTTTTCAGAAGATATTTTGCAGCAGATTCTTTCTCTTCCCATTCTAAAGGGTCAGTGGGCTGATCAATTAGTTGGAGAAAGACGAAAATGCCTTATATATCTTTGCATGATATGAATGATATTTTTTGCAGCTACAATCATAGCATCGAATTCCTATAACTTTGGTTCAATGGATTTGTAGGCAAGAAACCCTTCCTTGAGTGAAAATATTTTGGTGGCTTTTGGCTTGAGATAGACTTTCAACTAAAGCTTATCTCCATCATTGTGGCATGCTTACTTTATCTCAGCAATACTGTGATCTGTGTTCAGGGGTTAGTAGAGACCTAAACCATGTTGTTTTGCATTGTTCTATTGCTTGTACTGCTTGGAATTATTTATATCATATGACCCAAGTATCCTGTCCTCCTAATTCTCTACAGGATTTGCTTCATTACATGTCTGATCCATTACTTTATGCAGCTCATAAATTTTTAGTGGCTTGTGTTGCTTGGGGTCTCTGGTATGCCTGTAATGATAGGCTTTTTAATCAATTAACCTCTAATCCAAGGTAGCTTGTTAGGAATGTTCTAACCATGGCTATCTTGATGGTTCCAGATAAGCACCGGGATAATTCTCATTACATTCCATATATTCCTTGATCTCCTCATATAATTTCCTAGTTACCCCCTGCTTTTGGAACTCTCAAGATTAATTTTGATGCTTTGGTACTTCCTAATAAAGTGGCTGTAGGTTATATCATCAGGGACCATAATGCAAAATTGCTTCATTCGGGAGATAAGGTTTTGGCTCATACATTAGTTTCTTTTGCTGAATTAACTGTTGTCTGGATAGGTCTTTAAGAAGCTATACATGAGCTAAATACTTCTCATATTATTCTTGAAGGCTATTCTGCTTCCGTCGTCTTTTGGATCATGCTTGTTATGTGCAGAGGTACAAGCATCCTCCTCTTCTTCGGGATATTAGTGGTTGGAAATCTTCATGCACTTTCTTTAAGGTCAGTCTTATCTTTCAACAAGGTAATCATGTTGCTGACTATTTGGCCAATAAAGCTTTGCAAGGAATTTTAAATGGATGGCTACAGATGCCATTGACTTATCCTGTTTATCTTCTTAATATAAATAGATATAGTGCTCAGTTGTTATGCTACTGACTTGTTTGCGCAGGATATTGAATATACTTTACATATTCATTTGCAATTGATAGCTCATGAATCATTTCATGATATTCAACATTTCAGCTCCATTATGGGAGTGTTTGGTTGGAGAGAATGGAGGTCTAGAATCAAAATAAAAATGGATGTCTTCCATTCCAACCGTTTGGTTGGGAGAAGTCCTATTTCGATTTCAAAATGAAATGAGAATGATTCAATCTATCTAAAACTCAATTCCTACTCTAGTCTAAGAATTCAAAATTCTATGTCGATTTCAATTTAAATTTCGATTACGAACCAAATACTTCGAAAGATTTGACCATTTCGATTCTAATTCCAATCCATTTCAATTTCTATTTCGATTCCAATTTCGGTTTCTAACCAAATACCCCCTATAACTTTTCTTCCATGCTTCTCCTCCTACCTTCTGGTTTCTATATGTTGTTACCTCTTACATACTTGTCCACTCTCATTACACGTCATGTGCCTTTGACCTTTATCTCGGTTGGCTTTCTCCTCTTATATATACAACTATCATGATACACATCAGGTTGGCACAGGAGGAATGGGTTTGGAGGTAGGGAAGGTGGAAATATCTGAGGGAACATGGCTTCTATTGTGGAATGGGGGTTCAGGTAATTGTGGAGGGTGCTAAGACATTGTTCCCTGGGATGGGATTTCGCAAATTGCTGGACAGTTTACTCTTCTACTTCAGACTTCGAAATTGAAGAGTGTTGACAAATTTCAGCATGTGAAGGAAAGATGTGAGGAATTTCAGTATGTGCCAGCGGTGTATCACAGGAAGGAAACGACTAAGTTTAAGCGGCAGTGTTAGAATTCCAGCTTTATTAAACATATCAGATGCATTGATTGGCATTTAAAAAAAACTTGCGAAGGATAAAATCTTTAAGGTCGCAAGGATGAAATTGGTTGGGCCATTGGTTGGCATTGTTCTCCCTACTCTTGGTTTGATGAGAGGTTCCCGTTTATGACCCGGATGGTGGCATTTCTGCGGTGTTCAATTGAAGTAAAGAGATTAAAGACACAAAAAGTATCAAAATAATAAAACTAGTTGCCCATATGCTAATTTGACTCAAGGACATGGTTTGCTATACTACCTCATGCCATCTGATATGGAGCATACTATACAATCTCGTATCAATATGCTATCTCGTACCGTATTAACACTCCATACACTATCTTATATCATACCATACAATCTACCAACACTGTGCGGGATAATACCAGTATAGGATCCAATATCGAGATAACCTTGCTTAGAGGTCATGGATGGGCTATGGATTTAAACAAGGGCTCTTGCTGTGACTACACTCACCAAAAACTGCATGCAGTAATAAATTCATCAATACTGAATCTAATTGTAAGCTCAGCCACACAATATCTGGGGGATAGATTGACTCACCAAAGCCCACTGCTATAAAAAGGGCATTTGATGCACCAGAAAATAAGGGCATTTTAATTTTTATAAAATGTTGACTATAGTTTTCATCTGAGAAATGCGGAGGAGCATCATTTGGCGATGACATTTCAAATTAAACTTACTAAGCTTATGGAGCAATCTCATCCGTAAATCTTAACATCAGATTAGGGAGCTTGCTGATGCTGCAGTGATAGCAGACAAGGATGCCACTTGCTTGATGATTGCTGTGCAACGGACTGCTTGAGTGCCATAGCTGACACCATATATGACGACATTAGTTGTTTAAGAGGACTACAGCAACCACTGAAAACGTAATACTATATTCATATGTTAGCAAGAAAAGATATGCAGTAGATAACAGACATGACATCATTTGAAACATTCATGATACATTGTCATGCAAAACAGAAAAGATTTATGGTACGTTGGAATGAAAGGTCTCCATCCAATATGGAGCAAATTAATTCCACCTCTCAGCCAACACTTTCAAAATAGAACATCTGTAATCAGTAAATGAATCAGGCTATGAATCAGTAAATAAATCAGGCTATGAAGCAAATGGAACCTGTTCGATTTCTCAAAAGAATAAAAATGAATTATTTTCTAGTAAATATCAAGCCAACTAAGCCCTAGGAGTCAGCTGGGACGATGCAGTACATGTACCGGCAACAGAAACCTCCAAGGGTTCCATCTTTTTGCATGATGCTGCTGGGAACGTGATTGTTAACATGGTGAGCCATGTGTTCATCCTCATGCTTCTTTTAAAATAAGTACTTCTCAAGGTTCCGCTAAAGGACAGGATGAGCTGTGGTATCCTTGCCTGTCTGATGGAACAGAGGATAAATAAAGGAAAGGCATTATTGTCATTCTATCTGGCTGGAAGATCGCTGCCATGTCTTTACACAACAGCTTCTTCAGAAGATTGGGGCCAGAGAGGTGACAAGGCCACCACCCTGCCAATAATTATTAGAGATGGGGACACCAAGTCTGCTAATTTAACCTCATAGACAATGTCCTTGAGTTCTGCAAACACCTGCACCAAAGGAAATTATCACTCACATTTTAAAAACATGGGTTGAGTAGAAAATGCTCAAGGAGATCATTTGCCAGTTAGTTATTGGGTAAACTTTAGTCCTCAAGGATTACTTGATGATTCTACAATTAGTTTTCTTACATGCTCTTGGAGAAGTTTTACAAAAAAGCAATTCACTACTGACCATTCGTTGCTGTGGGGTTGTTCCTCGCTCCACTGCAACAGCTGGAGTGTCTACTGGCAAGCCATGCTTCATCAATTTTGAAGAAAGAGCTGGCAGGGTTGACAAACCCATATAGACAACCAAGGTTGAATCAGGATCAGCAGCATTCTCTGCCACGTAGAGAGGATCCATTCCTCCATTTCTTGAGTGTCCAGTTAAAAATCTAACACTGAAGCAAAGAGCAAACATCAGAGGTTGACTATTTTTAATACTCAGAATTGGCATAAGGAACCTTAAAAGCATGCTTCTTTGTTAAAAAACAAAAAACATTGAGGGGAAAAAAAGGCCCTTGCATATTGAGTAATCTAGCACTAGAGCACTTATTTGCAATATTGAGTAACGGTATCAACAATATTTCCAGCTCTGTAGAGCAATTCATTTACAGTCCCTATTGCACTATTAGCACTCTCAAACTGCTACAATATTATAGTTCCACAGTATGTGTATGATAAGCAGCACATCATGGAAAGATTGGAATTAGAATTCCTGCAGACTCAGATAATTAGAAGTTTTCGAGTTTGTTGGATTGCCATAAACAAAAAAAAAAAAAAAAAGAATTTTAAAAAGCATTAAGTCTCATTAGTTAAGTATGCAATCATCCCAATCATTTTGGATAATAGTAGCTCTAAGTCTAGCTCTAAGCAAAAATACAGTCACTCTGTCTTTAGCTGTGTAATTTTATTAAACATACAACAACACAACTTCTTTAATTTTGAAATTCCAGTATACTTCCAACAGTTCGGATCACAATGAACATAGGATATGTTGGAGGAATTGGAAATAAAGGACCAAACATATCTATATGGATATTAGGGCCCACATAGCACTATGATGAGATTACATATGGAAATATGACAAGAAACAATAATAGGACAGTGTCAAAATGCATTAAGCAGAGAATCCATGCAACAAAGATATTTATTGAAGCTATAACTATTCAAAGGGCCCCTATATATTTAAAACTCTATCACAAGCTATGAATTGAATGAAGCCCATTGCAGAAGAATTAATCAAGACCAGCAGCAGAATGAGATCTCCAGTGATAAATGGTGAATCAACAAATTGAAGAAACAATTGTTGGACCAACAAAACTACTTCCATATGTTGCTAGAAATGCAAGTTATTATGAATTGTTAGAAATGGTAGAGTGTGTGATGAGTTCCACCCAGGAAACAGGTGTCAGCAAACAGTGCATACTAGCCTCCAAAACTAAAAGAGCCAGAGACCAATAATAGTCTCAGAACAAAAAGCATTTAGTCTCACTAAAGCAGATTTTTACAGTGAATAAAGGAATGAAAGGCAAGACCA